>NW_010531425.1:38803-47196 GCF_000687285.1 Phaethon lepturus | reverse complement strand
CGGGCCGCTGCTCTTTGCCAAGGGCCCGGCGGCCTGTAGGGCCCCGAGGTCGGCCCTTCGGGTCGCTGGCTCTCTCTGAGCGCCTTCTCCGGGTCCTGTGAAGGGAGAGGACGGGGAGCACCTTTTCAGCAGGGCAGACCTGTTGGCTTCAGACCATGCATGTGCTGAGATTTCCAACCAGCTGTCGGCAGGGAGGGTTGGACGTACTGCTTCAGAGCCATGTGCTGGAGAGTCTTGGCTAGCGCCAGATTGGGTTGAATAGACGGAGCGTTTTCTTACTCAAGAGAAGACCTTTGTACTGTCGATAAGCTCTGCCCACTGTCTATTTCAGGCCATGCAAAAGATGCTCTTAGTCTTGCCCAGATGCAAGAGCAGACCTTGCAGTTGGAACAGCAAACAAAACTTAAGGTATGTCAGAACTCATCATTTGTTGTACAGCCAGCCCACCTCAGGCAACTGCCAGGTTTGTGGGGGCCATAAGTCGCAGTCTCATTTTCTAGCAATCTGTGGAAGCTGCTAAGTTTTTCTTGTTGCTCTTCAGCTTCAGAAGATAATAGTTATTTGCCTTTAAAAAATAAAAAAGTAAATCTGGAGGGTGAGGTGCAAGCTGATTTGGCCTATGTTTGGACATATTTTTATGGCTTTGTTTATAACTTGCTTGTTCCAAGTGGTTTTGTAACTCTTAGAATATTACCACCATTTTTAGGGAATGACAAGGGTTTTCTGCAGGGAACTGTAAAATAGTTGGGTGAAGGGTAGAATTCTGTTTTATAAAAGAGTTTGGTGATTGTTTGACTGTTGGGTTTTTTTTAAATAATTTTATTTAATCTTGAAATGGTTACTTACGAGTCTTCTTACATTATATTTTATGATTATATTTTAGCTTTCTAGTATCACTGGCCGGCTTTGCAGGGTACCACTCTGATTTATGGATGGATTTCTTGGACTATGATTGTCACTAGCATTTCTGTATAGGATGATGTATTGAGGTCATTTGTGATGATTATCTTGTTATCTTAATAGGAGTATGAAGCTGCCATAGAACAACTGAAGAATGAGCAGCTACGGGTGCAAGCAGAAGAGAGACGAAAAACACTCAGTGAAGAAACAAAACAGCATCAAGCAGTAAGGGAATGAGGGGGAAGCCAAGTGATGGGAGACGTTGTTTGTGTCCTCCGTTACGGAAAAGGCAACAATACATTAATTGTCCCTTTTGGGGAATGTGGGAAAGGGCATCACAGGCAGCCACAGATGTGAGGCAATTCACAGACTGAGCCCATCTTCTACCCTGGCTTTGTAACGTTGAACCTGATTTGTAGTTATATGCAGCTTTGTTGTCTTGAACTTCTGTTACCAAATTCTCGAATGTACAAAGGAACTGGTAGTAGCAGTTACTCTTATTGTGTGCTCTTTGAAATTTTCCTAAAGGAACTTTCAGGGAGGTACAGTTGAACATGCCGATACACGCTTGTTTGTGTCTTAACAGCTGGTAGCATTAAAAGGTTGAAGACTGCTTGCTTATCAAGTATATGTGTTGGCTTGGACAATAAAATGTCTCAAGTTATTTGGATTTCAGTCTTAAGTAGCCTGCAACCCTATTTCTTCCAAGTTTGATCTATTAGACAGGAAAAAAAAAACTTTAAGAGGAAAAGCAATGCAAATCTGAGAGTTACCAGAGGCTGTGTTGTGAGCAATGTTGATGCTTTCTGTTATGTTTTATCACGAGTTACTGAAGTGGCAATAATACTGAAATCAGGGAAATGTAAGCTAGCTTTTATGCTAATAGCCCACATACGGTGACTTTTTACTTTGAGAGCACAGGAAATTAGGGGATTGATCAATTTTAGTTGATTATCTAGCTTGGAAAGATAGCTAAAACTGCTTATTTGGCACATGTTGCTTTTTATCCCATCAGAGTTTGGACTTTGAACGGGGCTGGCTCAGGAAGCAGGCTTCACAGTCATCTGCTCTGTTCATGAGTTAGCTCTTGAACTTTCGCAGCTCACAGGGCATCATTTGAAATCAAAGCAAACTTGATCATCATTTACTTCTGAAGAGCCATGCTTTACAGTTGTTGAGGAGATAACATGCAAGCTGTTGTGATGCCTGTGTATTTGGAATAGAGAATAATATCATCCCTTGCACAGAGTCCTCATTGCTGATGGATATGTCCCCTCAGACCACTTTCAGTTGAGTGTAGATGACATGGGTTTATTTGCCAGTTGCAGTGGAATATCGATGAGAGAAATTAATGAGGAACAAGAAAATCAATCAGAAACAGAGCTCTTCTGACAGGCAGCGTATCTTCACAGTTCTGTTGCTTGCAATCACCAGTCCAGGTAATGTGTTTTAGAACATGAAAATCACGTTTTTCCCAGTAAAGTAAGTCTCCTTTTCTGGGCCAAGGAACGTTTGTTCTTTGGTTTTATATCTGTGACACCTTAAAATGGAGTCAGGCTATATAGATTTCTCAGCATAGAGTTTTTGGTGCTGGCTGAGGATGTTTTGCCCCAAATGTTGCCCTGTTCATATTCAAACCCAGATTATTCTTGTTTTATGTGTGGTGGTTTGGTTTTGGTTTTTTTCCCCCTGCCAAACCTTATTGCCCTCAGGACTGGGTTCCGTCTTGAATGCCTAATTTTTATATTCTGAATACTCTTTTTTTTTTTAAGCGAGCCCAATACCAGGACAAATTGGCAAGGCAGCGCTATGATGAACAGATGCGACAACAGGTATGATAGCTTCCTTCTCTAACCCAGCTGGGAACTGTATAGAGCTTTTCTAAGTCTAAGCTGTGATCTGGAGCTGAGCCCTATCATGCTGGCGAGATGGCTGATGGTAGGCACAATTGCTTTCATCTGTACTATTTGCTTGGCATCAACAGTGCTGTCCAGGTAAACCAAAGGTCAGGAATTAGGACAAAGCAGCTAGGAGCGTGGGATTAAGAGTATGAATCTGGGAGATGGGGAGAGGAACTTTAACCTGAGCACTAGCTTCTTGAAAACATCTGTAGTACTTAAGCTTACACAAATACCTACCTGACCAATTCCTTACAACTTTAACACATCTTCTGTTGTCATCTCTGCCTGTAGCAACTTGCTAATGAAGAGAATCTGAGGAAGCAGGAAGAATCTGTACAGAAGCAGGAAGCCATGAGGCGTGGTAAGCTAATAGTTTTTCTTTAGTGATAGAGTGCATGGGCATATGAGTTCTCTGTACTGATCCTTGACTCCTTGTCCATATTGGTTGATGCTCCATTAAGGTCATGTGTTAATGTCATACTGGCAAGCAACAGGTAAATCCCAGTAGTACTAGAACTACCAATTATTTCCAAGATCAGTTTTAGAAGTGGCTGCACTCCTAAATGTCTGCCCTGTGGTACCTGGATTTCCCAATGAATTGTCAGCATCTCCTGATATAGCTACTGAAGGTCTGATTTTATACTGGGACGTTCTAAAATAGAACCAGTTTTGAGGAGGGATGAGAAACAAAATAGCTCCTGGGAGGAACAGTTTGAATCTGTGTCACCTAGTCTCTGCGCACGGTTTCCTGTAGAAAATAAAAGCTGAGTAATGAAGTTTTAGTCTGAAACTTGCTTTGTTTCTTTTGGTTGTTTTGGAATTGCCAGAATAACTGGCTTGGCAAGACTTCAGTGGGACTCCACTAGGGCACAAGCCTTAGAAATGTAAGGCAATTTGGGTATGACCAAATGGGATCAGAAGGCTGGTTTGCTCCATATGCAGATGTGTACTGCTATGTTGACTGCTCCTTGCTGCCATCTAGTGTACTCTGTGTTTGTTGATATCCTTGAGGGAAGTGGTGTAGCAACCATATAACAAAGCTCAGTGGTGAAACCCTGTAGGAGAGGGTGATTTTATTCTTGTAGTATCCACCAACTCATAGGCATCAAGATAGGAATGTCAACGTAGCCTGTCCAGCATTCAGGTATCAAGATGGGTATCGGGTATCAAGCAGCTGGGTGATTCGGTCAAGATTTCTTGCAGTGATGCTGAACAGGGTGCTGGCTATGAAGTCCTCATCTCCTGGGTTATTCTTAGGTTTCTCGTTCATTAGCCATTCAGATCAGTCTTAATGTATCGCAATTCTGTGCACCTGAAGTAACAGAGCTTCCAAAATCCTGTTTGGGACAGCATTTTACAGGCAACTCTGTTTTACGTCTCTTCCTTACAAGCAGTGTATGTTAGACTGTGTGTAGTTACTTGCCTAGGGTTGTCCATTGTCTGTAGCATGTCACCCTTCCTCTCTGAAATGATGTTGGAGAGCAGCAGTGCCGAGCACTGTGGTTTTTTCCTCTCTGTTGCTTTATGCCTTATTGTCTAGCTCTTCTCTGACTAAAGTTTGCCCTGAGACATTTTTCTGGTAATGAAATTCTAGAACTGAAGCATGATTCTTGTCTTGCAGTGTGCCATCTAGAGAAGGTCACCTATTTGGTGTGTGATCACACACCTGTGTGATTGCACACCCATGTGATTTTTTTTCCCCTCTGTGTGAGCACAGAGGGGAAATTCATTGTCTGTCTTCTGTAATATGTTGTACTGGTTGGCTGCCTTTTGGGGCTGGGTGGGAGGGAATTAAGTTCCTAAGGTCTACTGCTGTGGGACCACACACTGCTGTTGTGAAGTTAGGATGAAGCAATGCATCTCTTTCAACTGCCTGCTACCTGGAATTAAGCCAGCCCAAAAGATTGTCCTCTTCTCTCCTTTTTATTTTAAGCTACTGTAGAGCGAGAGATGGAGCTGCGGCATAAGAATGAAATGCTGCGTGTTGAGGCAGAGGCAAGAGCCCGTGCCAAGGCTGAGCGGGAAAACGCAGACATCATTCGGGAGCAGATCCGCTTAAAAGCTGCTGAACATCGCCAAACAGTGTTAGAGTCCCTCAAGTATGTGCAAGCCAGGAGAAGGGCATGGGTTGCCTTGCTGTTTTTGCAAATTTCTCCCATCATGTAGGAGACCTTGCTGTGTTTTTCTCTAAGCTCTGAGGAACAGCAAAAGTTAGTTTATACACTCTTGTACTTTGAATAATAGGAATTATATTAGAGAGAGCCCTCTCTTTCACTTGTCTTGCTACTTTGTCATCTGAATGTGAACCAAAGAGACTATTTATAGAGTTGTGAATTTAATACAATTTTTCTAACAGATTACTTCAAGCCTTATTCACTAAGATTGAGACTCAGTTGCTCTGAAAACTCTGAGTTCTTTCAGTTTCTGAACATGCCATAAAGCTATAAAGCAGTATAAAGTTGTTTTGTAAATTGTTTCAGTTCAGTTTTGAAATCGCTTTCTCTTCTCATGCTTGCCTTGCTGTTTGCTTACCATAGGACAGCTGGGACGCTCTTTGGGGAAGGATTCCGTGCTTTTGTAACAGACTGGGATAAAGTTACGGCTACGGTAAGATTGTGACATGTATTGATAACTTCCAGAAAAGTCTGTCTGTAAATGTGTGTTAAACTAACTCCTTGCTCTGATATGTTTATAAACTGTAAACAAGGGTGGGAATTTGCTTATCACTTAGTGCTCTGTGCAGTCCTCATTTAAGGAGATACTGTGCTTTAATTCTTCTCTGTATAGATAATTAATTTCTCATTGGTCACAAAAGTTCTGACTTTGATTAACAGCATATAATTGTCCTGTCTTTGGAGGCACCATCACCTTTACAAATGTGTTTCCTGAAAGCTTGCCAGCTATTACAAGTAGTAGATGCAGATTACGTTGAAAAAGTAGATGAGTCTCTTTCACAGATTGTTCTAGAATTTGCTGTCTATTATATATGTAGGGGAGCAGGGGTTTTATCTAATAGACAATTAGAAATAACTGCAGATTTTTTTCTTTGAGATCTTGAATGCAGTTTTTGTGCTTGACTAGGCTCTGAGCTGACAAGTTTTCATTCAGCTTTTCAGTAATTGATGTTCATTGTACTTTCATGATGCATGAACATCTATAAATGTTTGTAGGTGAACAGAGCATTATGAAATGTTTAACACTGCTGTTACAGGACTTGTTTGCCAGTGATCTAATCCCTGTTTCATCCCACCCCAATGTCTTTTGTATGTTTGCAGTTAAACTACAAACTGGAAACGCCTTTCTAGGAAGATTAGGGAAGGTATATTGGAGATGTGTAATAGCTGATCTGGTGAACAGAAAAGGGGTTTGTTCCCTCGAAATCACTGGTCTCAAATTTTTTTGATCACGTACCCCTTAGAGTAAAAAAAATTCTGAGAACACTCCCCCAGAAAATAGTAAGAAATGCATAATTTGTTTTGTTCTTAAATTATAATGTTAAGGTACATAATTTTAAGGCCACAGAGAGAAACTCTTGAGTATTCCTCTTTTGCATGCATTCACTCACAGCTGCAATTTATTTCCACCAATTTAGCTGCCAAGAACTTGTTTGCTACTCATCCCAGGTGGATAGCAGACTATCAGCTCTCTGTGATCAGGGAGTCTGAGGGTACCATTTTCATCTATACAGGAGCACTCCTAGTCTCTGGAACTTCAAGACCTTGCAGGACATGATCTAAAACTTGCTTTGCTGCTTATGTCACAACTTTGTATCTTAATTTTGATGTAGCCTAGACAGCACTTAAAGAACTGTTATGTGTGCTAAATAAGTTGATTAAAAGCTGGACCAACATCGTTTCACAGGACAAAAGAGCATAGCAGTGGTTTCTTATGGACATAAAGTTGTTTCTCAGTTTACTACTTATAAAAAAACTTCACAGTGAAAATACATTTTAAGTAGCATGGCATGTTAAAATGGACATTTTTGCTTTAAGTCAGTAACCACCATCTCCTCCACCCTCCAGTTCTACACACAGGTTGATACAAAAGACACTTTGCCTGAGTGCACTGGGAGGAACAAGACATGCTTTTAGTGGATCCTTTTGTAATCTGTAGGCTGTACCTGGAATGCCTGCAGTATTCAGAGCCTTTTGCAGATTAGTGCTCGGTGCTTTTAGCTGGACATTCTCTTGACCCAAATACCAGTTTCCTGCATTATGGTCATTTTTGCTTCTGGCAAGCTCTTGTCTTGTGAATTCAGAACATTTAGCTTAAAAAAGGGAAGTATATTTTTGGAAAGGAGATAACACAGCTGGAAGTCATATTTTCTGTTGCTTTGAAAAATGACTACAAGGTAAGAATTAGCCAGTTATTTTAGGGTTGTTCTAAGTTAGCCCTGGATTTTCAGCTCTTCCTGCCTCCTGAAATTTCCCTACCTTTTCCCATCCAAGCAGAACTCCAAAGATTCTGCTCATAGTTTTTTGGGTTTGTTGGTTTTACTTTGCTTATCAGTCAGAGATTAATTCTTTTGCTAGATAACTAATGATAAACGGATATGCACTGTAATCAGACTAATTTGTGGAGTTGGCATAGTAATTGGGTTCCTCTATGAATGTGAGAGCTGAGTAATTTTCCTGTTTGATGCATAGCTGTCAGGCTTAAAGCTGTATTTCTCTATCTTTTAACATGAACGTCAGCGAAGTCCAAAAGTCTGAAATACTTAGCTCTGCCGGAATGGATCTTATGTATCAACTTGTAACTTTGCTTACTACTAGATGTTGCTAAAGCAGGCGGTGTAAGAGTGCATGAGATCATTTGTCATGGTATCTTGTTTTTAAGAGGGAGGCTGCTAAAAAGGTGGAGTCTCTTTTGTGTTCTAAAGTCCCTGTAAACTGAGATGAATCGGGTGTAGAGGTTGTCTTACTCTTTGCATCTTGGAACTCTGTTCTGAACTGTTCATGTTTCCATCCAAAGCAAAGGTGATGTCACACGCTTAAGCAGAGTGAAACTGAAGAGATGGTGTTTCATGGTTTATTGAACAATGGCATCCTTGTTGTCCTTGAGGCTTTTGACCTTGTTCTGTACTTGTAGTAAAAGTCTGCTTACTTTAAAAGGAATTGCTGCAGCTTTCTCTTTTGTCTGTCTGGGCTTGCTCTGCTATGAATTGTTGGCATCTAGCTGTAAGCTAAACACAAATGATTACTTGCAGTCAGAACTGTGGTCTTCCCAAAGACGTCTCAGTTTAAGAGTAATGCCCCTTGTTCCCTTGTATTTTCAGGTGAATAGGACTTTTGGTAAATCAGCTGGACTTGCTTGCATATGTAAAAACAGATGGAACTGGAGACTTATGTTTGTGCACCTTAAGTAAAATTTTATAAAAGTTATCAGTGCTATTAGCCTCTGAGAATTAAGGAAACAATCCTATGCATGCTAAAGATTTCTGTAAAGTCTTGCTCTCAAATCCTGTCCTGAAATGTTGTTCTTGGCAACCTCCTGGAGTGTCTTTACCATTGTCAGCACAGCTCCTTGTCTATTCTGACAGCTAGCTATGGTGGAAAAAGCTGCCTGCAGGGCTCTTGGTTTAATATGAGCCAA
>NW_010531425.1:0-38772 GCF_000687285.1 Phaethon lepturus | reverse complement strand
AACCGAGCAGCAACCGTAAACCACAGAGAAGTCTGGAGTATTTCTGCTTCACTGGCAAATTGATGGGACTGTCTCTTGTTCTGGGGTTTCTGAAAGAACAGTATCTTAATGCAGTGATGGTAATTCCCATGGTGGTTTCGGCTCTGAAGCTCCTCTTGAGTACCTGTTTTCCTGTTGCGTTCGGTTTGGCGTGACTGTTCACCTTTAGCAGGTGTACCCTGGCTGGTCCTTTTTGTTCCCTACTGTGTACTGCCTTGATGGCAGCCACAACTCAGATGTTTCTCTTGGCATCTTTAACTCAGCACACATTTTCTTGTATGGTAAGGAGTAGTCTGGGAGACAGCACCTGGTTGATGTGGGCTTATTATTAACTGTCTGCACAGAATACTGGAAAAAACCCCGAACTGCACCAGTTTTCCGATTTGCTTTTTGTTTGTAACACTGGAAGCTTAAAGCTTCAGCATTATGGGAGGTACTGTTTTCTCATAGGAGGCTTATACCTCTAGTTTGTAGGAAAGCCTGATGGCTACTTGTCGTAATACATACTCTCCTTAGTTAGAAGTCTGGCTCCACACACATTTTGGGCACGGAGTACATACTTCTGGGTACACGACTATATGCATTACTAGTGCTTCCTCTGCCTTTCTCACTGCAAGATGCAAGAGCCCTAGATGCCCTATGAACAGGGAGTGTGAGACCTTGACTGTCCGAACAGGGACAAAACATCTTACCAAAAATAAACTTCTATAGCCGTATTCGTAAGCATTTGTCCTGAATCTTAATTCCCCACCACAGGGCATGCTACATACAACAGCGTTGCCTTCCCAAGTGTTTTTCCTAATCCTTCCCCCCTTTTCTTTGCAGGTGGCAGGCCTAACCCTGCTGGCAGTGGGTGTTTACTCTGCCAAGAATGCCACAGCAGTAGCAGGGCGATTCATAGAAGCACGTTTGGGCAAACCTTCCCTGGTGAGAGAAACCTCACGCATTACTGTGCTGGAGGCACTGAAGCATCCTATCAAGGTAAGGTTTAGCTTTCGTTTTGTGTTGTGCTCAGCCATTGGGATGCAAAACTGCTTTTGCAGCTCTTTGTGACAGGTGGGGAGCTATTGATGGATCTGTGAGTAAATGTGCTGTTAGAGATAGCATAGGTGGGCTGAGCTCATTGTTGTTTCATTTGACCTTTTAGTCCCAGTGACTTGTCAAAACTGTGGTTGATTTCTACGTGTCAGTAATTGAATTTGTCGTCTCTAGGTTGGTAAGCGTCTTACCAGCAAGGCTCAGGATGCCCTTGAAGGAGTTGTTCTTAGTGTGAGTACTGTATTTTGCTATCTTGGTCTGTGAAGGATGACTTTGGAATCTGAATAAGAGCAGCTGTTTCCTTACACTCACTTCAAAGGCTATAATTCTGGAGGCGTAGCACCCTTGGGGCACTGAGTCTGTAAATAAGCTCCTGTGTTCAGTGTGACATGTATTAAGCACTCTGTTAACCTTTTTTCCTCTGTGCAAAGCAGTTGGAAGTCTTAGTTCAGTCCTTGCCCTGCTGCAGTTTTTCTCTTTAGTCAGCATGTTAATATATAGAGTTCTACTTGTCTCATCTAATCTGCTAAGGATTACTGAACCTAGATCTGCTTGTAGGCCAAAAACTTGAAGAAGCATGTGCATTTGCTGATCTTTTGAATGGTTCTTAACTTGCTAATTAGGCCTACTTCTGTGTATTTGCTTCTGAATTTGATCCCTGGATATCAGGCAAATTTAAGTGCTACTTGAAGCTGCTGAGAGAAAATGCTCCTGCAGGATTAGCTTTCTCCCAGTGTCTCTACAAATGCAGTAATAAGTATGAACAGAATTAGTACTGCAAAATGTTGATTATGTTTTGACATACACCTTCCAGGGCACTCAATAGAAAGTGAATATTTAGATGTTACCAGTTCTTACAGTAGTTACTGCACTACATCCTGCACTGCTGCTTTTTCCTGTAAAAGCATTGTAGCCAAGAGGACAGAACTTTAGATTGAGTAAATCCTGACATAGACGGGGAAATGATCCTGGTCTGAAGTAGTAAGCCGCTGAAGTTAAGGCTTAAAAGCCTGAGACTGTGGAGTGCTGCCTACTTCTTGCTGGAACTGATCTGTGTAGCTGAAAGATGCAGGTCTCTTGGTACTTTCTGTTTCTTAAGTTTAACCCTTTTCTTGCAGCCTCAGTTAGAAGCACGTGTGAGAGACATTGCCATAGCAACAAGAAATACAAAAAAGAACAAAAGCCTGTACAGGAATATTCTTATGTACGGTCCTCCTGGCACTGGAAAGACACTCTTTGCCAAGGTAAAACCCTGCCAAGATTCTGACAACCTGCATGTTGCAAGGTGCTCTGGAAACTTCAGGGTCTGTACATCTTCCCTAGACTGAAATCTATTGCTGTAGTATTGCATAAACATTGTGTTCTTGTGTCTCCATTGGGAAGGGAGGAAAGGGCATCCAGCCTGCTTCGACTCTAAATAGTACAGTCACTTGGATTCTAGTGCTAAGCGTAGGCAGAAGAGCCCTTCCATCTGGAAAAGGCACTTGGCAACTGTGACTTGTGAAATCGCAACACCAGCCTGCTGTCTCATTTCCACCTCTGTTAATTTTATGCACTTGTCTAAATAGGGTCTTTCCTGCTGTTGCTTACTAAGCCCAGAGCAGAAGAGAGATAGGTATGGCTTCTCACTGTGCATATGCGCTACTAGGATGGTTTTTGCATGGATTTGAGTCAGGATTTGATTTTTGACTTGCTCTTCAGGGCTTGTCTGCTAGATCTGAGGTTTCATATATTTGTTTAACAGTGGCAGATTTGACATGCTGATGCAAGTTGAATTTTTTTCTGTATCAGTACATTAAACCCATATCTCAATAGTTTTTTTGCTGCCTGTTCTGACGTTATGCCACCTAGTTCAGATTTCTAAAGCCAGTGGAGGGACAGGTCTAGGAAATGGCAACAGCACCATAAGGAGAAGGGAGAAGTGTAAGAGCTGAGAGAAGTGACTGGCAGCGGATGAAGGAGAAGTTTATTAAACAGTCCTGAAATTACCTCTTAAGACTTTTCCCCAATAGGATAGAAACTCCAAGGGGATGGTGCTAGTAGCTGTAAAAGATTGGGGCAGGTCAGAAGGAAGATGGATGTAAGAGTGAGACTTGTATGCTCTAGAGAGGAGAGAATACTATGGAAGCTGTTTTCTGAGCTGTGACTTTTGCACTTGACTTAAGTGGCAGTCATTAATGGCAGCGACAATACAGATTGCTATTATTGCTGTTCCAAAAAGGTAACATGTCATAGTGTGGTCGTCTTCCCTGACTCCTGCAGGGCAAAGGCATACATAAGTCTGCGGTGGTAAGTAGTAATGCTGTGTGATAGTATTCTTGAGACATGTAAATGCACTTGGATGCAACCGTCAAAGCTTCCAGCTTTGTTGGACTGATACAAAGTGCTAAACAGTAGTAGCAGGAACTGGGTGGTTTTAATGGGCAGAGCAAAGTTTTTTTTCAGCCTCCTGCTGCACAGCAGATAATTGGTTGGATTCAGCTAAGCATGGTTTGCTGCGGTGGTTGCTGATATACTTGGGTTGACTTGTTCATTTTAACCTTCAGATGACTTTACTCGGCAGAACTGGATAGCCAGCTCTGGGTCAGCTAATGGTATCTTAACTTAGTCTGCTGTCTGTCACCATGGCAGTGCTCAACTGGTAGCTGCTTTGTGAACTGCTTTCTGAAAAGGGAGAGAGACAGATCTTGCCAGTTACTGCCTTCAAATCCTAGCAAAACCTGTTCTTGTGGATACAGGCATTTGTGGGCTAATTCATTTCACTGTAACATCTCAGTGGTGGAGAGCAGGTTTAAGACGGGAGCTTAATTGCAATGTTACATAGCTTTTGGTAGACCTGTTTGGGCTGAAGTAGAGGGAGACTCTGCCCTGCAGTGACATGACAGACTGAGCGAACTTTGGTCAGTGCAAGCCACAGGCTCTTCTGATGTGCTTGGCTAATGTTGGCTACATCCTGTCAAACTTGCTTTATGGAAGAACTTGCATTTTCTGTCCTAGCAAAAAAACATAGAGGATTTTTTTTTTTTACCTGCAGGCTTAAGGGGTATATTTCCAGCCTACCTGAGGAGCTTCATCAAAACCCTTTGCTCAGTAGCCACCAGACCAATGAGTTGTGGCAGGCTTTAAAATACAAATGGAAAATTCTGTTACTTTGTCTGAATAGTCATTGGGTTCACTGACCACTTAATTCCAGGCTTCTAACTTTTTTCAAACAAATAAAATTTAATTAAATTGTATTAGTTAACTGTCTAGTAGAGAATAGAATCATGTTATAAATTAGACCATGAAGAAAACAGTGGAAGAAATAAACAATACACATGTTAAAGGTGAAGGTCTGAGCACTCTCAGCAGTGCCTTCTAGCATTAAAATTTTGTGCACTGCCACAAGACGAAACTTCCATCTTTCATTCCCATTCAGAGCAATGGGAATGCTAAAAATGCTAAAAGCTCTCCCTAAGTGACTAAAGAAGTATTCTCTTCTCTAAGAGCATACTTACCCTCTGCAAATAAGCATGCTGATAGGACTGAACTACTTTTATTTCCCTTCTCATCTTCAGTGGTCTTGCAGTGAAAGAGAGTGCTTAACTCACTGTTTTTTGCTTCCTTCCAGAAATTAGCTGTGCACTCGGGCATGGATTATGCCATCATGACAGGTGGCGATGTTGCCCCCATGGGGCGGGAAGGAGTTACTGCCATGCATAAACTCTTCGACTGGGCAAACACTAGTAGGAGAGGGTAAGTAGAGGTTCGTCTGAATCCTGAATTTGGTTTCTTGCTCAAAGAAACTCACTGCAAACCATGTAGTTCAGACCCCTAATCTCTGCTTGCTATTGAATGATACTGTTGCATAGACGAGGTAACATTGAGCAGGCATAGCATCTCCTAAAGTTTTCCTAGAATGGGTGAATTCTTGCTGCTTAGTAATATTTAAAAGGCTGAAAGCTTTTGCTCTTCTGCTCCCTCAAACCCTTCTTGTTTACTTCAGATTTTCCAGATCAGTCATAGTTTGACTCTCTGCTGATCGCACTAGGCAGGTGGAAAAAGATTGCCAACGTGAAGGTTGGGGCACATTTCTTTCAGGGTGATTAGTTTTCTGACAGTAGTTAGAAAACTTAACAAGGTGGAGGTGCACCCAGGTGTTTACACTCTCTGGATATTATGTTCCCTGTTGCAATTACTGAGATTTTAGACTCTGATAGTGTTTGGATCCAGCTTCTTGTTTACTTTTGAGTCTCAAGCAGAAGTGGCAAAATAGAAGACAATAAGGGGAAGACAGATGCTAAAGGCATTGACATTAGATAGGTGTAAAAGTCATAAGCTGCTGTGCTTTTTCAGTCACCTTTAAGAGCAAACTCTTATCTGCAGAAAAGCATTCGTGTTGAGGCTAAATCTTGACTCCCTGATTTTGTAAGAATATGTAGTTAATTTGTTCATACTAGTGTAAGTGGATTTTTGCAGTTGACAAGTAGCTAAGAAATTGCTTGTCCAGACAGGATATTAAAATTCAATAGAGAACTTGCAGTGGGTGTCAGTTTGGGGTTTTTGTACTGTTTTGATCACAGGTCTGTAAGTGTGGCTAACTGGTGATTTACGTGTTCTCTGATTGCTTTAGATAGACATTATCTTGTAGTGTCTGTTTTAATCCTTGCTGCATTCATGATCCTAAATGTTTCTATTTCCCCTTTAAAAAAAACCCAGAAGTATGTAGATTAAATGTCCTAAGGATTTAAACTCTTTAAGGTAGGAGACCTACCTTGAGGAGCTATAGAAGGAACGGTGTAAGAATTTAAATGAGCTTAGAAAAAGAAGTTAGAAGAGATATGAGGACACTCAACTGGATGGAGACTGCTGGATGCTTCCGCTAAAGAATTCTCTTTCACAACACTGCCTGGGTCTGAATTTATTCTCTGTCCTGATAAAATCTTCTGTGCACTTGAACTTCATACACTTCAGATAGCCATCTTATGAAAGTAGTGATCAAAGGTTACATGTGTACATATACATTAATATTCTAGCCTCCAGTAACACTGAAGTGCTTAAGCAGATTTTATTCTGGATATCCAGCAATGTTAGCTGTTAGTACTGTGTTGCCTTTATTAGATGAAAGCCGTTGTGGTAGAAGACACTTCTCTGCAGAGACTGTAGCTGAGAATATTTTCAGAAGAGCTGGAGTTGAGTAAAGGATGTTAATAGGCCCTGAAATCCCTTGAAAGAAAGCTGGTTTTGAAGCTAGGCAAGAAGGTAATACAAGCTGTGACAGCTTTATGAGCAACTTGGTTCTGTTATTGATAAACATCTTTATATGCTTTGCCTCTTGGGAAGAGCACTACCCTTGGGTTATAAGTGAATTTATTTTTGTGAATTATTCATTGACTTTATTAATTCACTTCTCCACAGGTAGTAAAACCATTGTATTATTGCTAGTGTGGTTTGGAAGGAAAAAAACCACAAAATAACAAAGCAAGTTGCAGGGGAGGACTCTAGTTTGAAGTTTTCAGAATGGTATAAGGAAGAGAAATGGCAGGAAGATGCCATTGTCACCAAGATGTCTTGTATGCTTGTGTACCTGTCTTGTACCCTTGCACAGATTTCTCTTAATAGGAGGGAATGCTAAAATAAGCACTCACAAATACTTGGAGAGCAGGTCTAAATTTCAAAGATCTACGCCAACTTGGCAGTAACGTACCAGCACTGCTAGATACAAGCCCATTGCCAAACCATGCCTATAAAAACTCCCATCTGTATTTAAAAATCTGGAGGAGGCTACGGTCATGTGCCCTAGAATTGCTTCTGTTCAGTCTGTTTCTGAACAGCAGGAAACAAAACTCCCGAGGCCTGGAGTCAGATTTATGTCTAAGGTGTCTTAAGGCCTAATATGTCTGTCTTAATTGTTGGGCTGGGCCAGGTGCATGCAATGGAAAAGTTAATGTAGCTTAGCTGAGAAATGTCTCCTTAAGAAATTATTTGCTTGCATAATCCTTTGGGCTTACAGCTGCTCACAGTTATGGGTGTCTGTTAGTGGGACAGGAGAATCCTTGAGCCATTTGAGCCTCACTTACCTGTCTCCTGTTACTGTGTAGTGCTTTCCTTTTACAGCCTTTTGCTATTTGTGGATGAAGCGGATGCATTTCTGCGGAAGAGGGCAACAGTAAGTAGTTTATATCCGTTATCTGTGCATGCTGCAGTTAGCCAACACCCTTCTTGTTTAACCTGATGAACTAGCTTCAACAGGCAAAAGGCTAAAACTGGCAGGTGCCTTACTAGTCATCTAATTAAGTGATGCAGAGACAAGAACTTAGCATCTTGCAGCTGTATGGAATGAGCATCTTGAGACTGACTTGAGAATTCCTCCCTGCAAAAGATGGGTGACATAATCTTTTTGAAGGTTTTGCACATGACTGGGCAGTAGGAAAGAAAGAGGCATATCATGAAAACAAAGATGATTGTTTGCACTGCAGAGCTGGTACCCTGCAGGGTTTGGTTTTTGTCCCGACAGATATTTATCTCGGGAGGTTTTCGTAACAGCTTTTCACTAAACTAACAAAGCTACACTAGCATTTTCCCCTATGCAAAAGATTTATGTTTTCAAAGTAAGTCACCATATTGTACATTGAAACTGGACCTGCTACTTGAACCCCAGTGGTCTGTTTAAAAGGCTATCCCCAAAAGATTACTTTGAATGTGTAAGGGAATTCTTAATAAAGAATTAATAAGCTGTAGCTTATTTTCCTACAAGTATCTTATTGGACTTCCCAGCTAAAATAGTGTTCAGCATGGAAAGGCACCTGGGCCAGTGGTTAGAGCCTTGGGTTTGAAATCAAGAGAATCACTGGATGACTGTGGGTAAATATTTAATCTCTCTGCTGGAAGCTTCAATTCCTAATAATTCCTTTTTCCTGGGTATGTAAATTGATCTTTTTTTCCCCAAGGTATTACAGTGCTTTGGATTCTGCTGTAATGCAAATGCTTGACAATAACAGAACTCACTTTGGCAATAATACTACTTAAAGCTGTGCCCTGTCTTGGGTCCCCAGCCAGTTGATCTTCCTTTGGATTTCATCTTTGCAGGAGAAAATCAGCGAAGATCTCAGAGCAACTTTAATTTGAACAGGGCAGCACAGCAACAAGTAAGTATCCACTTCCAGCCATTAATGGCAGTTACTGTTTCCCTGAATTAAGGAAAGTCAGTAAAGGGTCTGTGCACAAATGGAAGTTGGAAGTATATGATCTGTGCTACTAAGGACTTGAAAAAAACCTACGTAGAATATCCCCTTTTCAATTTATATTCTGGAAGTAGCTTGATCCTCCTTTATCTTTTCCTGGGACCTGGAAATTGGAACTCAGAAGGGCTGTACACAGGGTAGAGATCAGTGCTTGTGAAAAGGGTGTTCGTTTGGCCCATGTTAGCAGATCAGTGCAAAAGGGATCTTGAAGTGCCTTTCAAGACAACACTTCTCCTGCATAGGGTATGTGGCGGTGAGCAGTTCCCTTTCATGTGTCTTCCATACTGTGTGTGGCTCCCTTCTAGCACCGTAGGGAAATTGTTTCCTGAAGCAGGGATGGTATTTGAACATCTTGATTGTGAGTATGTTCTCTTTCTTGATAAGTTACTGTTGTTTATACAAGGACAGTATTGAGCCTATGAAAATCAGTATCACAAAAGAGAACGTAGGGTTCATATTGTCTGGATGTTCCATGATTTCTTAAAAAATGCTTCAGCTGGTGCTTGTTTGAGCTGCTGTTCCTCTCCGGTGCTTTGGTGGCCTCTTTCCATGCTGTGCATGTGTGTGTGGTAGGGGTGGGTTTGAAACTGAGAGGCAAAGGAGTTTAAATCTGACCCCAGTTCTTTTGCATGAGTTGTCTGCTCAGTATGCCTGTGTGCAATGTTGCGTGTAAATGTAGGAATCCCAGAGCTGTTGCCTTCATGGCTCCTAGTAGATTCACAGATTCAGGGCTGACTTGACTGACAATGCATGTGTGCAAATTTCATTGCTAATCCGTCCGTGCTCATGTTGTCACATCAATGTTAACTTCCTGCAGAGCACTGCTTATTTTGACGAGAGCTATTTCTTGGCTATCATAATAGAGGACCTTTCTTTGATCTTTTTTTTTTAAATAACCTCTGATTTTATTTTTGTGTGTGTGTGAACTTTACTTAGTTGTTAAACTTCTTTTACAAAGAAATTGAGCCAACAAGAAAAGTTGTCTGTATGTGGGAAGATGAGTTTCTCAGTGATGAACTGCTCCCTTAAGTAAGGTTGTAGTGAAACACCTGTTAGAGTAACCTCATGATATTGAAATAAATATTCTAGAAGGTTATTGTTTCAGGACAACAGCAGGGCATTTTCTGTCCTTGGGGTCTGTCTTGAACTTGTTAAAACTAATGCAGCTCCAACTGATAGTTGCTTGTATGTAGCTTCTCTGTACCCTTCTCTGTCACAGTGAGGTGCCTTGGAAAGTGTGCCTTTCCAGAATGAGTAGATTGCTAGAAAGCAAGGTGTTGAGCCTGCAAGAACTTTGCAAGATCCTTGGTTTCTTCTTTGGGAGGATACCAAGTCTCTTCTGAAATTATCTGTAAAATTGCTCTATAAATGCTGAATTCAGTGTAAATGTTATTAAATGATGTTGCACTTGTTTGCAGGAATAAATATAATATATATTGGCGAAATACATATGTTCTGCAGAGCAAATGGTGCTTAAGACAGAAGTACAGTTTTCCCAGGTGAAAACTGTAGTTGTGCTGAGCTCCTAGGTGACCTCTAGAAATGTCTTTTGCCCTGTACCTGCAAAGATGATAAAGATGTTTAGATGGAACTGCAGAACTTATTATAGAGTGTATATTTTAGCTTTAGATAGTTCCCTCTTTTTCTAGGAAATAGTCCTTTTCAGACTTGTAATGTCTAATTGCTGTGGATCCAGCAAAGTTATCATTTTGACCAGATCTATAATTGCACTGCAAGCCAGTGACTGGCAGGGAGTGGTGAGGGGACAGTTCTTTCCCCTGATGTTAAATTACCTTACCAGAGCGCTGGGCATGCTTGTTTTGGTGCTGGTGGGTGCTATGCCTACACTCAAAACAGTTGTGCTGTCATTTTGTCAGATGTTTAATTGAACCCAAATTTAAACTGTGAGCCATTCTAGGAGACTGAACACGTCCTTGTGATTCATGCACTGCATTTTACTTCTGAACAGTTTTATTGCTGCTTTGGGCAATAAAGAGTCCTGTATCCATGAATGACAGTTCACTTTAATTCTAATAGTGCATGTAAATTCAGCTGTTCTGATGAGATGCTGAGGAGTACTGTTATTTTACCAGTCAGTTGTCACCAGCCTAAGTGCTAAGTATTGTGAATTGCTGGCTTTAACTTCCTAAAGAACTTTCTGCATCTTTTTGCTGGATAGCTGACTGTGGCTGCATCTCTTGTTCTTGCTCATTTGTATCATTTTCATGTGAATTATATGATTTTCATGATAGGAATCAGCAAGGCCTGACTATCAGGTTGCATATCAATCCTTTATCCAAGCTGCGTTTCTGCAGGGGTTGGGGGAAGTCTTTGTTAGTAGAAAAGGAAGAGTTTCATGCCTGTGTGGCTCTTGGTTTGCTGAAATTATCTTCAGAAATGACAGGGAAGAATACAGCCCCCTGTATTCTGGGATTTAAATGGACTGCAAGAACATCAATATTGCAATATCTGTGGCTAAAAGCTCGATTCAAATTATGCACTATTAAGCTGGTAACATCAATTAAAGCATTAAAATAGAATTGACATGGGGAAGAAGCATCATTACAAAGCAAAATATAGGGCTTCTGGCTTCAAAATGCAGCAGCAGGGAGCAGGACCTGGAAGCTGGCACATCTGTACCATGGAGCCAAGCTTGGTAAAACAAACCACCTTTGTTTTAAGTTGTTTTAAGGTAACGGTTGTGAATGCCTCTCTTTTTGCACACGTTAGACTTGGTAGCAGGAAGGTGTTCTCAGGCTTGCTTGAAGGAAGCAAGTTAACTTTTACCAGCTGCTGAAGAATGACCTTCCCATACACAGACCCAGCAGTGGTAAATTCCCCTTATTTTTAGGCCGGGATGATTCCATTCAATGCTCTGCAGCTTGTTGAGCTGGCTGAATGTTTGTGATATTCCTAAGTTGAGGGAGATTGTGGGTAAAGTAATATATTACGCTTCTATGGCAAAGACAGACTGGGGAAGGCTGATATTGGAAGGCTAAGTACTGAATTAAATGCATTTCAGTTCTAAATAGCTTAAACTACCCTGCATTTTAGTATGTTGCTTGAGATGCTGTTACAAAGCTGTTTCTAAGGATTCTTCAGACGTGTCAGGTGATGAAAGGTCTTTGATACTGGCCATGGCAGTTCCCAGTGTTCAGACTGGTTCATTGATTTTTACTTTTATGGATTTTTCAGTCTCTCCTCTTGTTTCATACTTCCAGGTTTATGCTTGTTTTAGCAAGCAACCAGCCCGAGCAATTTGATTGGGCTATCAATGACCGAATAGATGAAATGGTGAACTTTGATCTGCCCCAGCTAGAAGAACGGGAGCGGCTTGTGAGAATGTATTTTGATAGGCATGTCTTGAACCCAGCCACAGAGGGTAAACAGTGAGTATCTTTGCAGAACTCTCCCACCCTATAGGATTTTCTTTCTTTTATTGTTGTTCTTAATCTCCTTTTCTGTGTTCTCTATTCTGTCACACTATCTGTAAACCTACTTTAAACAAATAGTACAGATAAGAGTTGGAGAGATGCCTCTTGCTATCCTGAGATGAGGTGCCATCCTAGAATTTCATGCTATGGTTTGTTGTGCCCTTAAAATTTAGGAGCCCAGTTACTGTACTGGAGGCAATAATGCAAGTAGGAACACTGTTGGAACTCTTCGTATCCAAGCGCTTGTCTTTGCTTGGCTTAACAGAGGCAAATCAGACCAAGTGACTCGTTTCCTTGTGTGCTGTGCAGCCTTGCACTTTTTTGGTCTTAATCCAGATACACACCTTACTTTGACACAAAGTTGGGCTTCCTGGGCCCAGGAGAACAACTTCTGTACTCAGACTAGATCTTTCTACAGAGATTGATCTGATCTTTGGTTTCGTTGTAAGTGTTGCTCTTCACAAAGCCTACCTCTGACTCCCTCACCCTTCTGTCATGTGGCTACATGTAAACTAATCCTTGTTTGTTCTTCTGCTTTTTAGGCGTCTGAAGCTGGCCCAGTTTGACTATGGGAAGAAGTGCTCGGAGATTGCCAGGTTGACAGATGGCATGTCTGGCCGAGAGATCTCTCAGCTTGCCGTGGCATGGCAGGTAAGTAGGACTTCCATCACTGGGCTGCTTGGTTCGTTTTCGCTTTCTGGAAGGTTTGAGCGTTTGATGTTGGAGTCTCGGATCTTGTCTCACTTTGGAAGTTTCATTATGTCTGTACAGTGGTACTAGAATGCTGCTAGCTCTAGAGTGGGTGTCAGAATAATTCCTCATCTCCTAAATAGGAGCAGTTTTTATAATCACTAATGGGGAATCCCTTACTGAATTTAAGCAAAGCAAGTGACTTAGGGATGAGTTTAGGCAAATCATGCTGGCCATTACTCATGTTCCAGCTCAAGAAGCTCGGTAGAAGAAACGCCTAATGTTGTGGCCTATAGGTATGTGACTGCATTAGGACACTAAAACATCATTCTACTTTGTTCTAAACACATTTTAAACTTGAGTAATTGAAGGAGCAAAACTGACTGGAAAATGGAACTGAAAAGACTAGGTACTTCTACATGTATGGTATCTATATAGAAATAAGTAATGCAATTGCTTTGAGTGCAATTGTTCCCATGCTCAACAACCTTTAGCATTTTTTTAATCAGGCTTTCACCCTGCTTTGTCCCAGCTGAAAGTTTCTTACTGGATTTTGTATTTTTATAAACTAACCTAGTAATACCAGTTTGAGGGATATGCTCCAAATTGTATGTCATGTAACTTACTAATGTCAGCTTCTTTTCAGGTATTGTGAAAACAAAGGTGGGGTTTTTTATTATTCAGTTTATCAGTTCAGAAACATTTTATGAAGTTTGTGCATTTCATTCCTCCTCCTCTTTTTCCACTTTTTAAGGTACGGAAAGTATTTATCCTTTCTAATCCATTTAACTGCAGTAGTCATGAGCTGAGGTCCAAAGCAGCCATTTGAGTGCTGTCAGTCCTTATTTTATTCTTTGTATGTTAGCTGGTTAATTTTACCATGTAAATTTTGTATTATTGAAACATTTCAAAATGTGTGCTGTTATCTGAAAATGTACATAAAGCTTTATTTTTAATTTGTTTCTGTTCTCTAACTGCCTGAAAACATACCACTTAGTATTGTACCAGCTCAGTCAAGAAGCTTGGCAAGATGCTTGGCAAGTATTTGAGGCTCAGAGAGGTAGTGCATATTGATGGGTTTTAGGTGGACTGCCATGGTGTCCAGTTAGCACGTGTTCAGATACCATTCTGGAGAGCAGGCAGGTTGAAGGAAAGACCAGAATCTTGGGCCGTTCTGCCTTTCACAGTAGATCATGGCTTCACTTTTTCCAAGTACAGCTATGCTTTTTGTGGGCTTCTGATTTTGAAATCCAGGATAAAAACTTGGGATGTTTGTCTTTAAATGGAGTGATGGTGATGTGGAAGAGAAAGCAGACCACTAATTGTGGTAGAATTTTTTTTATTTCTCTTCATTTAGAAGAGACTCCCCCTTCCCATGTATGTGAAAGGCTTTGCTGCCAGGCATTTCCTGTAATAAAAAGTTGTCATAAATAATCCTGGCTTTTTATCAACTTGGCTTTTTATCACCCCTTATCTCCTAGCTTGTCATTACTCCCCAGGAGTGATCTCAGCTTTTATCATTTATCCTTTTAAGTGATCTTGAAGGAAGGGAAAGGTGGGGGTGACTAATTCCTTAGTGTTGTTGCCCTGATCACTTTTTAAAATGTACCTCACAGCTCCAGAACTATTAACAAGGTTGTATGTAAAATTGCAGCAGGCAGTTATATTCCTCTCTGCTGTCATAAAACGGTCAAAGGGCATTAAAAAAAAAAGTGCAGGAGAAGGTGGGTAAAAAGAAATTAAATATTTTGATGCAGAAGCTGCAAGAAGCTTCATCTGTGTCAAAATCAAAGTTGTTGGTGTTCTGGAGCAAGGGACTTGAGGCTAAAAAGCCTCTCTAAGCAGGTGTTTTAAGTACTTTTAACCCAAGTTGATCTCTTGAATGGTATCGGTCTTTTAGGGCCTGGGTCCGGGCTAACAGGTAGCGTGTTACAGGTGGCTTTGTAGCTGATACAATGGACTCTCCTATCAGAGAAGGATTCAGGCTGCAGTTTGACAAGCATTTCTGCCAGTGTTCGTCCTGCCTCATACTCCTGACTTTCTGCTATCCTTTCTGTTGTGCTGGTACACCTCGTTGTATGGCTGTACTGTGAACTGGGTCAGGGAGCTGATCAGAATTAAAAATAGCTTGACAAGGCAAGCTAACTGCAGAGTTACGCTGTTGTTCTGGCACGTCTGAGGGGGTGGATCAGAGTAGGTAAGGGCTCTATGAACGAGCATAACTGGCTCAAGAAAATGTTTATCAGACTTTCCTCTTTTGCTGGATGCAACAGCTATAATGTGGTTGTATACTACAGATAGGACTGTTAACTCTTGAACTGTTGGTCTTTTAAACTTCTGTGTGACTGAACTTTTAATTCAAGAGGCTGCATGCCAAAGATGGCTGATGTGGGAAACAATCTGATATGAGCAGCACCTTCTATGAATGCACACTTGAATTTTAATCAGTTTGCAAGCTACAATTTTGTCTGCCTTGAATGTGGGGAGCTATAAGGAACATACAAAAGGGCTTAACGTGAGGATTTAGGGAGCCTCTTGTGTGACTGGTTAAGGTGAACATCTGGACTTCCCACTCAGTTCCCTACTTGCAGTTGCTTTCTTCCCCCCTGCCCCCCCCCCCCCCCCCCCCCCCAAGCATTATGTCCAGTTAACAACACAGGCAGGAAGAGTTTGAGATGGTGTACAAAGTTGAGAAGATGAGGGGCAGGAAGAGCCAAGAAAAGGGGAAAACAAGGTATGTCTCTTAACAGTTCTGTTTCTGATCTTAATAACACCTTACAGGGCTGGTAAACAGCAGATGTCATGAGCCTAGTGCTCTTTAGAAGTCCTCAAAGCGGACTTGAAACAACTATGTCTTGAGACATTTAAGCTTCCAACATTTTTCTAGATAGGCGTATCGCAACAGCTGCTGAAATGCAATATGCTGAAGGTCTCTGTTTAGGCAATAAATTCAGTTGACCCATTCTGGGGAAGATTACAGCACAAAGTACTAGTGAAAACTGCTGGTTGTGAATGGTGGAGCACAGAGCTGGATGGGAGCACTTTGCTTGCCTTTCGTTTTCAGATATTTTGCATAATGCCCTGATGGGACTTGGAGCTAATCCTTAAAGTGTAGGCTTAATTGCAACACGCCTGTCACTTAATTCACCTCAGCTTTGTATATATATTTTCTTAATTAGTTTATTCCTCCACAGGCATTTGCAGTGTTGCTGTCTGCATATGTTATACCTCTGTAGGCATGTCTTGGAACAAAACTTCAACCAGTGTCTTGACAACAGTGGCAAATGCAGAGGGAGCAGAATCGCAGGCTTAGTCTATGGTGAAGTTTGCTCTGTTCTACAGCATCTGTCCTACTACCTCAAGCTGACTGAAGCCTTGTTGCTTGCAATTCTAGTCCTAACCTCTGTGTAATGAAACCTAATCAAATCACCCATGAAGCAGAGGTAGTACTAGGCAAGGCAGTGAGGAATCTGCATGGCTACTTTTGCTTCCATTCCTCAATCTGCACAAGTGCTGGAGGAAATGGACAGGGAGCACGGGAAGGTATTTATCATG
Source organism: Phaethon lepturus (assembly GCF_000687285.1). NCBI lineage: Eukaryota > Metazoa > Chordata > Aves > Phaethontiformes > Phaethontidae > Phaethon > Phaethon lepturus. The sequence goes on along the minus strand of NW_010531425.1, from coordinate 22,793 downwards.
GACTTGATGAAGTTTTGAGATGCTAAGATCCTTATCAGCTCTGCTTAGCTTGCCTGGGGTCATCTCTCATGGCCAGAACTGAACCTCAGAGATGGTTTGAGGAAAAGTGAAGTTCTGAAGCAGTAGGAGGAAAAACCATCATAGCTGTCAGCTCTTACTGAGAGTAACCTAGAAAGGCTGCATATGGCCACTGTGCTGTCCCGTGGCCTCACAGTCATTTCCCATGAAGATGCCTTTGGAGTGCTCTGCCAATACTCCTTTTAACAAAAACATCTCAGTTAAACTAGAAGCCTGAGCAATAGCTGCAGCTTTCATAGGCTTGATTCCACTATAAGCTGGGCTTGAAATTGATTGGCCGGCGGTTACATGAAGTTCTTGTTCGCTGTTGTTTCAGTCTGGCTCAGTGTGTCCTGAATTTACCAAAGAGAAAAAATCAGATGCAGAAAAGCGGAGGATGTAACTTCTACCACTGGGAAAAATATTGCTGCCTGGCACAGCTAATAGTTTGCATGCTAGAAATCCATCTTAATCTCTTCTGCAGAAGACTGAACATTCCCTTTTGTCCTTGAGCTTTTCTATTCCCCATATCTAATCCTGTATGAATATAGCATGGATTAGATGCATTTATACACTTAAACATTCCCTTCGGATCTGTTTATATTAATGTGCAGACTTTCTAGTTCTGCACCCTCTACTTAAACACACCCATATGCTTTAGATAAAGCGTCAAAAAGCAACCTTTCACTATTCCAAGCTGTAATCTCTCGAAAATTGTTTTGGCAACACTTCAAGAGAATTCCCAGGAGTTTTATGTCCTAGTGTTAATGATAGAGGTGAGCTTCCTGTCACTTCCTTGCCTTTTGTGCCACTGACATAAATGCTTTTTTGCTCCCTGAACCTTGCTTATATTTAAAAAATAAACTAAAAAAATCATCTGCCTGACTAAGTTATGGGAAAAATTTCATGTTTCTGTAGTGGTCTGAGCTAAATGACCTTTATAAGTAAGGGAGGGGATCGCTTGTGGTTTTTGTTTTCTTTTGAGCAGGCTGTTTTCATTATACATGTGATTCAAAGGATACAGATTAGTTTGGCCAAGTTAAAATAAACCATGGTTCTTACCTGAAATGAAATGAAACATTAGGTCATCTAGGCTGGACTTGTCATCTGTGCTCCATCCCTCTACTTCCCCCCAAATACTTTGTTTTCAGATTATTTCATAATTGGATTTGAGTTATAAAACATGAATAGTTGTATTGGAGAAAATGGGTTAAAATTTGTCCATGCAGAAGGAAGAGGTATGAATATAAATGAAGCTCAGTACCATTTTTGTGTGTGTGCAAGCTACTCCCAGAAGGGACAGCTGCTTCTCCCATTTGCTTTCTTGACAGTTAGGGCCTGAGGCTTTCTATAAATAGAAAGTCATTGAGAAAATCAACAGAGCGTGAACTGCACAGCTTTGCAGGAGTTTCCACAGTTGAAATTATGGTCTATGCAGTGGCAGGGGGGAAGGAAAGACATGGAGGCACATAACGCGCGTCCCAGGAAAGCACTTACTCCATTTTAAAATGCCACATCCTCCTGGCTGGAGGGCTGCATTGGCAAAACGGTGTCGGCTCCTTTTGGCTTGTAGCCCCCCCCCCCCCCCCCCCCCCTCCCCCCCCCAAAAAAAAAGGCAGGGGGGATTGGGGATGGGCTATGGAGGTGAGTCAGGATACTTCAACTGAACAGATCCTTTCCACCATGCCCCTTTTACAGTGGTGAGGGAAGATGGGTCATGTTGTGATACACATTGTGTATTTGTGGAAGCAGGCAGGTTATGGAAACAGTGCTCTTCCCCTGGTGTTTGTGGGAAGTAGCTGCCTTACTGTGTTCAGGATGCCTCCTGCTCTGTTGTTGAATGCAGAGGACAAGTGCCTTTATGTCAAGTGAATTCTCTATTTGCAGACCTTCTATTTCCCCACACTCCTTGCCTGTGGCCAGCGTTTGTACCTAACTTGAAATATGACCGTTAGCCTAACTTGTCACACCTGCCTTAAGGAAGGATTACAAAGATTTTGCACAGGGAGGAATCTGTGTGGATGCTTCTTGCAGTAAAAACCAGTGCCTGCCAGCTCTGTGGTTACAAGTGGTTTGTGCAGTGAGACCTCTTGTGATCTAACCAGTTCCCCAAAGTGGGCTACCAAGCAAGGACTGGAAAGTAGGCTAGAGGAGGCTGAAAACCATCTTGGGTAACCTTTTGCTCATTTCTTGAAATAATTATTCCCCCCGTGGTGAGGTGAGGTAGCAGTAATCTAATAGGCAGGTATCCACTGGACTAGGCAGTACTGTGATGATACTGGCCAGTGCAACAGTTTACTCTGGGCTTTGTCTTCTCTCCCACTTACATCATGGGACAGTGGGTGCACAAAATGGTCACACTGTAATTTCTTTCTGTGGTGCTTTTGCAGTAAACCTTGTTCTTGGTATAAGTGATGTTTTGCACCTTAAATGACTTGGGGAGCCTGTATGTAATACCTTAGAAGCACGCTTACGAAAGCCAGAGTTTATATTCCTAACTGTGATCTTGGGGAACGCCCTGCAGACAGAGGGTTGGCGTGTGACAATGAGTGATGTGATAGCTCTGTGGAAGGAGAGGGATGTGGACAGAAGTTTGGAGCTATTTAGGGCAGGCAGCACGGATGTGAGAAGCTGGAGGTGGTCCCAAGCTCCCTTGCTAGCATAGCTGTACAAGGAACCACAGTACTGAGTTGCTTGCAGGAGCCCTTGCATAGGGAGTAACCAGATTTAGAAATCTGTAGCTTGGAGTTACTTTGTTACCTTGGAGATGGGTACAGCTAACAGCCTAAGCATCCTTCCCTTCCCTGGAGGGTATGGCTGCTTCTGTTGTCATCTGCAAAATGTCTATCAGTGGAGTCCTAGCTGTCCTGCGTGTTTGGACAAAAGTGACAATCCTTTTTGCTGCAGCTGAAGAGAAATGCCATGCAGTCCTGTTTCCCCTAAGCTGCCACTGGAAATACTGCGGGCTGTTTGGCAAGGTTGTCGGTAGTTTTCATCCTTTTGTGCAAGGAACTATGATAAAATTTGTACAGACTACCAAAGTAGCAACAGGGCCAAGTGTTAATTTACCAAGCAGAATTGGAGAGACAGGAGCTGGGGTGTGAATGGAGGGGGAAGAAAATGGAAGGTCCCACAGGCGGATGAGTATGAGGTGGGAGCTGACACAGCACAGAAGTGATGCAGGGGAGATTCCTAGCAGAACACGTGAGGAAAGCCAGATTAATGCATATTAGATGTCATTTTAGAGGTGACACCACATCCATATTCACCCTAGCACTGATTTTACTTCTGTGTGTTTAAAAGATTTTCTGTTGTCTTGGAGTCATTCAGTCACCATATGCATGTATTACTCTTTATCAGTTTCATACATGCAGTGCTTTTAAAGCAGGAGAGAAAGTTTAAACAAGCCATATGTGACTGCAGCCTAACCATACTGGCTATGTTCAGCATTGTGAACCTGTGGCCTTGTCTCTTCTGAATGCAAAAATATTACCTTCCAGGAAATCCAGAGGCAGGTAGGCAAAGGTGCTTGTTAGTAGCTCACAGACAAAGACTTTAGCGTAGCTGTGAATGTTTCTCTGAGCTTGGGCAGTTGATGTATTTCGGGCCCTGGCACAGCTGCATCAAGGAAAACCTTTCTGATGGCAATATGCCGGATGGCTCTAGGTACCACCACTGACTTAAAAGAAGACTGCATGTTGGGCTAGGTAGTGTGGGGGCAAACATGCATGGAAAAGAAAACAAAGGAGAGGGACTAGTCTCAGATCTTCAGTGATGGCAGGATCAGTAACTTGCGTCTCTTCTGCCTTTTCCTCTCCAGGCTGCAGCTTATGCATCAGAGGATGGTGTTCTTACGGAGGCCATGATCGATGGCCGAGTAGCTGATGCTGTGCAGCAACACAAACAGAAGATGGAGTGGCTGAAAACAGAGGGTGCTGAAGCAAGCAAAGGGGCTGGCAGAAACCCACTCCTGCCTTTCCCCAAAGGAACACCAGTGTGAGAAGTCTGCAGGCTTCAGACCAGCACGTGTGGGGAAGTGGGCACGGGAGAACACTGGGAGGGTCTTTTGGGCAAATATTTGGCGGAATCGTGTGTGGAGAGAAATGTGCCTATTGGTGCAAGGGAGAGGGTACTGCCTCAGTCTGCCTTTGATTTCATGGTTTTAGGGTGTACCAGAAAAAAATTGGTTTAAATAAGGCAGAAGCAACTTGTATTAAAGGACCTCCTTGCTGAAATATAATTGACTGTGTTAGTCTGTATGGCCTGTCCTGCTAGAGAGGCCCAAAGTCCAAATCCTTTTCACCATTTGACATTGTTCTGGAGTGTCTCAGTGACATGGGACTGTGGGAACCCAGGGCCTGACCAAGCCTGCTACTCCCATATTCTTAACTTTGGAGGGTTTATGCTCCAGCAGGGGTATTCCTCATCTTTTTTCCACAGATCCTGCCCACGACACATCTCCTTGCTCACATCTCTGTGGTGTATGCTCCATGCTCTCTTGTTCATTCCCCCTTCACAGACTCAGGGTAGATGTTGTGTTACAGAGGTGTATTGGGTGTGGTTCACCTGGTTAACTTGAAGTCAACATGGGAAAAACTACAGCTGTGTAGTGAGTTGGCTGACAAGCGCTGAGTCTTCCCTTATGATGTGGCTACACCTGCTGGTGCCTGGCTGCTGCCTTTTGTCTTCTCTGTGCTTGGCTCTCCTGGAGGATGGCTGTAGAGCCAGTGGTACACTGCAAGGCACTAAAAGCTCTGGAGCATGACTCAGTGCTGAAGAAGCCTGAGAGCTTCTACCCCCCACCCACCCCAGTGTAGCATTGTAGAATATCTGCACACACTCCCTGGATCACAAAAGGTTATTTGAACTGCAATGGAGCAACTGGCACGTCCTATAGCACAGTCCTGAAAATGCTGCTCAGGATGCTAGGTAGCCCTTCAGGCGCAGGAGCCATAGCAGGAACCACTGCTTCCCAGGTCCTGACTATACAGCCCGCAATGCTTTCTTTGCTTTCTCCAGCCAGGTGCTTGCTGCTACAGCTAGTCTGAGAGAAGCCCTAGATATTCCCCCCCGCCACAAGTGCATCATCTCTCTCTAAGGAGGTGAGTAGGCAAGGCTCAGTAAGTCTGTCTGGCACACAGGTGTCCCACATGTCTGAAGAGAGAGAGAGAGAGGAGTGGGGCTTGTTTGCTACTGGCTGCTGCCATCAAGCTGCTCTTGCTACATGAGTCTCTTGCTGCATTTCTGGAAAAACTGAAAAATGCACCATTGTCAAGTCATGAACACAAGCCTGTCTTGATCAGATGACATTTGTTTTATCTGTGTGTATATGAGAGACAGGTCAGAAAATTCATTTGATTTTTTGGTTTTTGGGTTTTTTTCCCCTGAGTTTGAACCGGATTTGAACTCTGCGCGTTGCTGTGAATCCCCTTCTGTAACTACACCACTATGCAAGCACGTTTGCCTGACCTAAATCTGTGCCCTTGAGTACCTTGCTGAGATGTTTTCCTCTGACAGGAACTGACAGCACTCTCTGCTTTGTCCATTTCCCTGGTGGTTGCTACTGAGCTTTGAGAGATGCACACTGACAAGAGCCTGTGAGCACGGGAGCGGAACAGGGCTGCTCACCAGGTCCTCGGAACAGGCAGCCTTGTGGGACACCAGGAAAGATAGTTCTTGAGGCTGCCAACCTTCACTGTCTTGGGCTGCCATCTTCTCTCAAAATGGTTCACTGATACTTTCCCCTAGATACCAGGGCAGAATTTGAAGATGCATTTTAGAAGATGCTCCTTTGTTAAGGACAGGTGTCCTACAGCAATAGTGTGTGCCCAGACTCGCACGCAGCACTAACACTTGTTGCAAAGTACATCGCTTGTGGGAAGCGTGCTGTAGAGGAAAGGCAGGAATCACTGTGTAAACTGAAACTGCATACTTTATGTTCTGGCTGACTGAAATAAACTTGAATGCCATTTTTTTTTCCTCCCCTTCAGCCTAGGTGTGCTTGTCCTTTAGTCCACCAATTTACTAGAGGACTACCCATTCTAGGCTTTCCCCTTCCTATTAAGGTTTTATTTCTGTTAAGCCTCAAGAGGTGGAAGGAGGCTAAGCAGAGCCACTCTGCGAAAAAACCCTTGCTAATGAATTATGTGAGGGAGCAGTCTGATATTGTGTGATTAAAATCTCTTAACTGTGACATACATTTTCAATACTTTTCCTCTCTCTTCTATAATCTTCTCCATTAAGAACAGAAGGATCTGGGGGATGGGGAAAGGTACTCTGTCTTGTCCTTAATGCTGTCTGACTGTGCTTTTGCAGATACTGATGGCAAGAGAATCCCGCTGTAAAGCTGTGTGAAAGGCACAGCAGTTGCTGTCTCAGCTGTTTCATGTGATTCCTCCTTCAGATTACATCAGGTCCCTACATGGAAGCAGAGAGAGCACAGTGCTTGTAATGCAGCTATGATCCATGCTTCTATGCTGTGCAGCAGTGATTAATTGCAGGTTTGGGAGAACAATTAGCTAGAAGTAGCCTCTTGCTGTAGCAGGGAAGACGGCAAGAAGCATAGGCTGACCTAAGGGTTCTCAGGTTTGCCTGAGTACAGAAGTACTTTTCAGTGAGGTTTTTAAGGGCTTTTAATGACCACTCTTAAAGATGGATGCCACTAGTCCTTACCTGAGCTTTGCTGTATGGGCTTCATATGGATGGAAAGGACTGTCTGGGTGCTTTTCAGAACACGTGGATGTCTTGGCGTTTCTGCCGTGTATTGAAACGTTGCTCTGGTGTGACTCACTAGCTGGTGCTGCTTGCATCGCAAGGGGCAAAGTTCTTTCCCCTTCTTGGGCAGCCTGGAAGATGATTCTCTCTACTAAATGAAGTATGTTTTCTTTAGTTTATTTTCCTTTAAAAGGTGGGAGAGGGGTAAGTATAGATATTTCTATAGTTTATACTAAGAACTTACTCCTAGGAGCAGGGCTCTAATATACAGAACTTGTCCTGTGTGTCTCAACATCCCTCCACCCTCAAAAATCCTCAAGCAGTCAGCTGGTCAGAGCTTTGCACGTCTGTGCTCTTTGCGTTTGGTAGCAATGTGTTGCAGGCTCTTGTGCAACCCTGGTGCTAGTCAAAATCCCAGGAGTGGAGCATTTCAGGGCTCATTTGTTTTCTTCCCTCTGTTCACAATCCCCCTCCGCAGCCCCTACCTGGTAGGTTGTGACAGCATCTACGTGTCTGAAATTCACGGCGAGTTCTCATCCTCCTTTCCAGAGAAGCCCATGGCTCTGTGTAGAGCAGGTATGTCCCCCAATCCTTTTCTGAGAGATCTCTGTTAATACAATGCCTGGAAGTCCACAGTCACTTCTACCCTTGGCAGCAGCAGGAGGACTGTTTGCACCCAGCCTAGTAGTATGGATACACCATTTATCAAAGTCTTGCTGAATGATGGATTTCTTGCTTCCCACCTGTGAAGAAGAGGGGGAGATGGCACCCAGGCTGGGAAAAACTGTGGAAGTGGAGCAGAAAAGCCAGAGATGAGCCTGATTCATAGAGGACTGAGGAGGCTTGGGGTGCTACATGTGTCAGGTAAGGTGAGTAAGGAGTGGCAGAGGTGGTGTAGACAACTTCTTTTGCTTGTGTCCCATCTTCCAACCCTGTTGTTTTCATCTCTTCCCACTGCATTGAAAGAGTGGCATGGGCTTCCGCTTGTAGAAGCTGATGCCATTTGTTTTTCTCTGACTGTTTTAGGAGCTGGTGAGGTAGGTCCCAGCCAAATAATCCCATTGTTTGAGGTCAACATCTTTGTGTTCTGGTTAGTGGCACGTGGAATTCTGGGAACATGGGTAGCTGATGCACTCTTCAGTTCTGCACCTGGACAGTCTTGGTGCATCCTGGAACAACTGTAGCTGTCAGGCCTGAAAGTGCTGCTTTTCTCAGTGTTGACACTTCATTTCTTATTTCCACAGCAAATAAAGTTCTCCATCCATTCTCTCACACTTGCACACTACTCTTCTTTCCTTCACATCATGTGCCATAGGCTGTTGAACTGATGAAGCCGGCGCGCTCAATGCGTCCCAGGCACTACAGCTACTAGCTCTCTAAACCCTGCCTTTGAAAAGGGGTTTCTTGTCCCTCTTGCTATGCGCGTCGCTCCCAGCCACCAGCGAGGTGATTTCATGCCCTCCTGCCTGCTGAATAGCTGTGCCAGTTGCTGTCACCGCTGCTGCTCATGTGGAGTGCAAGAGGAAAGGAGAAAAAAGGCCACCTGTCATTGTTCAACTGCTGCCTCATCAAAGATGTAAATGCAGGCCCTCCGTCACCTCTGCCGGTCTCATCAGGAAGTTTGGTTTGCATCCGCTCACAGGATGAATGATGTCCTGTGGAGGTGGCACCCAGCTAGCTATTTGTTAACACTCTGTGCAGGGGTGTAGGATGGCAACCCCAGGCTGAGGTTATCTCCTCTCCATGACACTGAGTGAGTTATGAGCTAATAGCACTTTATTAAAATAGTATTTTCTATTGGAGAGCAAATCTAAGAACAGATGGATTAGCAAGCAATCCATCACTTCCCATCTTTGCCACTGCCAGCTGAAATGCCTTCTCTGTGCTTCAACATTGCAGCTGGGAAACAGATTTATAATATGGTCGTCGATCTATTCTCAGTTACCATCCACTTAAGTGTATTTACTTTTGAATGTGATACACTAGGAGGAAAGTTCCGGTGTACAAGTACAAGGATGCGAGCACCCCACGCTTTCTCACCAGTGCGTGTCCCATGCCGTAGGACTTGCAGGAGACAGGAGTGTTCCCAGGAAGTACTCCTCTGACAACCTGTGTTTGTGTTTTGAATGGAGAGGAAACACTCAAATTATTTTTTAATCCGTTGTCTGTGGCTGTTTTTTCATTTTATTGCAACATTATTGTTCTCCCTGTATGTTTGTTGGGTGTTTTTAAAGTGGCAAATCCAATTAATTTGTCCAGGCTGTAATGCAAATCATGGCCTGCCCTGGGAAGCCTTGCTGCTCCAGGAGGTTCTTTGCTTGTGGAAGGCAGCCCATCTTCTGCAGCCAGCGACCGAGTGCTGTTGGCACATGGATGTAAGTAAACGGGATCTATTGGAGGGATCCTGACAAAAACATGCCAGAGTTTGCTACTTCCTGTGGGTGGCTTGTCTCTATGTTCGCCTGGTGTGCAACCTGCCAGGTCTGCAAGTTCCCTGGCAAGGGCTTCTCCTCTCTTGAGCCTGTCTTACAGTCACGCGCGGCCCCTTGGTGCCAGTGCAGCTCTCGGTCCGAGACACACAAAAGCACCACCAAAGAAACTGAAACAAACACAGGAGATTGTACACAGCAAACCCATCTGCAGGCGAAGAGCTGGCAGATAGCGTGGCTGCAACAACCGCAGGGCTTACTCGTCACCCGCGCACCAGCGCAGCGGGTGCTGGAGCAGCAAAGGGGCATGTGAGGGCAGCCCGGCTGCTGTGCGTCAGCTTTTGGCAGATAACGCAGATAGGGTCCTGGGGTGTCTTGAGAAGCAGCACAACTGTGTCACTGCAGCACTTGGGGACCAAGGAGCTAGAATCCAGTTTGAAGGTTAATTTTGGTCACCTGTCCCACAACAATTTCACAAGCCAAAAATGACAATAGAAAAGCTTTTCTCCCATGCGCACCAATTCACCCTGCCTCTCTTGCAACCTCCAGGCCATTCATGATGTGCATCCCTGAGTCAGTGTTCTCACAGACTCCTGGTACTCTGCTGGACCTTGTCATTCAGCCAGCATGTCTCTCACGGAGATCAACCACTCAGGCATTGGGATAAGGCAAGGTTTGCCCATCTGAGCTGCAGTAGAAGAGGAACCAAAGGACTTCAATCAGCTAGACACTCAGTAAGTGCCACCAGGCTGCTTTACACATTGTTTCTTCCTACCAAGCACGGACAGGAGAGATTGGGTACCTGGTGAAGGACAGGTATGGGTCAGATCTTGCTTTGAATGACCTGGGACAGTGTATCCTTGCTGTCTGGTTTTCCTTTTCTTTCCCCTGATTCCTTGAAGTAGCACAGCCTTACCAAATCTTGGTGATGTCTTCTGACACATGTCATCTCCTGGAATGAAGCTCTAGCAGCATTACCAGGCTACATGACATTATTATTTTCTAAGATGTGCGAAGCGGAGCAGCGCATCAGTAGCTCGGAGAAGTCCCCAGGCAGTCCTCCAGCTCTTGCCCTATCTCTAATTTTTCTCACCTCAAAGAAGTCAGATCATTTGTCTCTCTTGCTGGCCATTTTTTACCCCCAGATGTAATCTGAGATGCCAGTGCCTGCAACCATCAGTCAGTTCCTTGACGACAGCTCCCTGCCTTGCTGCCTGGGTGGGTTTTTTTTCCCCTCTCTCTTGCCACTGTGGGTTGTGAGTTTTATTCTTGTTGTGGGGGTTTCTTTGCTTGGGTATTGGGGTTTTTTTTTTATTGCTGCTCTGCTTTCACATAGTATCTCCACCAAGCCTAAGATGTGCCCAGATTTGCCCAGACTTGTAGAACAACTTGAGCATCAGCACCTGTGCATAAGGACTGACGTCTCGCTCAGTGTCAGACTTGCTCTGTTTGTGTACGCGTGGTCCTGTTCCAGGAGAGAAAAGAGCAGAATGAAGAATGTTAAAGGACTAGTCCATGGTGGCAGATTTCGCTTCTGCTAGAATGGGAAACGAGCACACCTTTCCTTGTCCCAGCCAAAGCCCTAGGTTTCCTGGACCCTGCCTTCCTTGCTTGCCCTTGCAGGCAACAGGCAAGAGAGACCCCCCCTCCTCCCCAGTCGTGGCTTGCACCTAGAATTTGGTTTTAACAGTAAAATATTTAGCTTCTTTTTAACTCAGTTTTGGACCTTAGAGCTTCCCTGTGTTCCCAGTGAGTGGGAGACAAGCAGGCTGAAATCTGGGACAGTACCTATCATGTCACATAATCCGGGGGAAATTGCACAGCCCTTCATCATCGATGGAGGCTGGGCACAGCTTTTCCCCACACCATTCAAGCCGTGTTCGTACCACCTCTTCTCTTAAACCCCTGCCCTTAAGCTGGTGACCTGCTAGTCTACAGTGCCCCGGGCAGACCTCCAGCCTCTGACCCCAGGAGTATCGGTCGGTCCAAAGGGTGGGAAAAAAACACTCGGATGCAAAACATGCAAAAAACTATTTTACTGACAAACAGCAAAGGGTGGGCTTAGTTTCAGGAGCTGAACGGGTTATCTATTATACAAACATATTACTGAAAGGGAGGGAATGGCTGAAATACACTCACTCATTGACCCAAATAAAATCACAGTGTGCTTTTCCCATTGCCCCCCCCACCCCCGAGCTCTCTGTGGCCTTCAGCTGCTCCCCTTAGCTTCAGCACAGCATTGTTACGGGTCCCAGCACGGCTGCTGGAGAACGGAAACTGTAGGTGACGTTTGCTTGGTATTTAATAAAAAAATTAGCCATTATTGCTTTTCAACCACAGTAGAGATTATTCTATGATTAGACTCGGAGCAGAGTATAATCTCTCTCTCTGTTAGGATCAACGTGTGTTGTACCTCTTCCTGCCTGATGCATGCAAAATTGATTCGAGTGCAGAAAAAAGAAAGAAGGATTAACAATCGGGGAAACCAGCGCTCCAAGTTTGTTCTTGTAGTCTCACTGCAGAGCACTACTGGAAAAATCTTCCTAAACTGTGTGATCTGTCCTGCAAGGGTTTCCACCGCCTTAGTCATTGTGAGCTGAGGGTACTTGGTGGCTCACAGGACTGAGCCATCCTCCCGCTGTCACCCCTCCGTGGAAATCCCAGGGCTCAGCTTGAAGAGGGGACTAAAACTAGCGACCCCATTGGGAAAGAAATGAATGCGAAGGAATGGGAGCTACTAGAGAAGAGGAATGGCCTTCATGCCGTGAGCACACGATGACGCGCACGCAGACGCGCACGCAGACGCGCACGGACACACACACGCAACTGGAACAGTACCCCGAGAGCCTCACCAGCAGGCAGCAAACTGTCAGCCCAGGCTCACTGTAGAGCTCCTCCTCCCACCTGCCCACGTTTTCCGACTTCTCTCCTTCCTCCGCTTTTGCCCCAACAGCCCACACACATGGAGGTTGCAGGCCTGGTGCTTCCCCCCCCTTCAGCAAGTTCATTTGCTTTTTCGTGCTCTCCAGGGTACCACAGTGAGCCAGGCTGGCCTAAGAGGACATTTTATCTTCAGTCCATCCTAAGGTGGAACCAGCACCTGCGTCCCTGCCTAATGCCCTGTCTGTCCCCTACTCTAAATCCCGTTGCCTGTGGCTGAAACACACATCTGTGTCACCGGTGTATCCCGGTTGCAAAGCATTTGGTCCAAATGTCTTTCTATTCGTACTGTACACTCTAGTAATAGAAGTACTTCTATTCTTTTACATCCAGAGGTGCTCTGGGGGTTCCTGTTGGCTATTTCTACCTTCAGAGCTCCCTGAATGCAGAAGGGGCCTTCATAACCTCCATGTTCACACACGCTCTTCATTAATGCCACACAGAATGTTAAACTGCTGCTGTGAAGATGCCTCAAAATGAAATTTGAAATGAGACTGAGGCTCCCTGTCTCATTTATTGCCTGCAAGCCTCTGGCCTTCATACAAGGGAAGGTGAAGGGTGAAGATTGCCCTCCCTTTTCCAGGGGAGCCAGTACATGCAAAATGTTTCCTTCACAATGGGCTTTCTCCAGAGCTGGGGAATGAGCTTGGATCAGGACTTCCCTCACCGGCTCCCTCACAGCTTTCTCCTGCCTGGGCTCCTCTGTAGACCTTACCCAAGGTAAGCAAAGGCTATTGATGTTTGTGTTTGCACTGCCTGTTGCAGTCTTGATGTGTCTACTCTTGGGCTCTTGTGAAGCCAGTGGGCTTCAGCTCACCTGACACTATTTGCATGGCCTTCTTTTTTTTTTTTTTCATAGAATGGCTGAGGTTGGAAGGGGCCTCTGGAATTATCCAACCCCCTTGCGTAAGCATGGCCACCTACAGCAGGCTGCCCAAGACTATGTCCAGTTGGCTTTTGACTATGGCCAAGGATGGAGACTCCACAACTTCTCTGGCAACCTGTCCCAGTGCTTGGTCACCCTTACAGTAAAAAAGTGTTTCCTGATGTTCAAGCAGAAACTCCTGTGTTTCAGTTTGTGCCCATTGCCTCTGGTCCTGTCGCTGGGCAACGCTGAAAAGAGCCTGACTCCATCTTCTTTGCATCCTTCCTTCAAGTATTTATACACATTGATCCCCCTGAGCCTTCTCTTCTCTAGGCTGAATAGTCCCAGCTCTTTCAGCTTTTACTCATAGGAGAGATGTTCCCGTCCTTTAATCACCTTGGTGGCTCTTTTAGTATCCCCTTTTTATCAGGGATTCTCTTCTCCCAGCTGAGTGCAACTGGAAAATGAGGTAGAGAGTAGCAGTGAGAGTAGCTAAAACCACCCCACCGTGCTGTGAATGCCTGGGATGTGCATTCTGGCCTCTCTTCTGGTCTTTTGCCATTCATTGATACGTGCTGCCGGATACTTCAGCCAGGATGGGCCAGTTGATGTGTCCCTGGCTGGCTCAAGGGCCAGCTGACCAGTAAGAGGGCACGGTGGCTGGATGGCTGGTATCACAGGAGTCACCTTCCCAAACTGTTCCTCAAAGGGGAAGGGTCCTTCTCATTGTGTCAGAGCAGCAGGCCAAAGAAGACACGCATAGTACCTGGGTCTGCTCCAGGCTATACCTGAAATCCCATGTGTGGTGGCCATGGGCTCTTCCTTTTCTCCCATTCCTGAAGCAACGTGTGGCTCTGCTAGCAGCTCCCTGGCAGAGCGCTTCCCACGCCTACGGTGAATTCGGCCTCCTGTCACTTCTTCCTTCCCCATGTCCATCCTGTTGTGAGCCAGTGAATGTGGTGGGGTGACGGATACCAGATGACAGGAAGCGAAGTGGAGGAGACAACCAGCTTGATGGGCCTGCTCTTTAATGCGTGGTTCTCTTGAGAAGAAAGCAGACGGTAAGAGCAGAAAGAAGGTGGCCCTAGAATGTGTTTAGGCTTATGCTACCTTCAAGGATCTCAGTGAGGGGCAGCGGGTTTACTCAGCAGTGCTGGTAAGTGGCTGGTTGAATTTAAAAAGGAGCTACCGGTTGATAGAGTGGATTCCACAAGTCTCTGTTTTCTCCACCTGTCTTTCCACACTTCTCCTTTGCAGCAGACCCCAACCACCAGCACGCACCCGTTCGGTGTGCAGGCGGCCAAACCCGGGCTCCTCACACCAAAAATGAGGGAGAATGTTCCCAATGCAAATCCCAGCTCTGGAGAATTGGCACATTCAGTTTTAAGCTCTGTCTCTGCTCTAAAAATAGCCCCTCCTGAGGCGGCACAAAATTCCCCCCGCTATCTAATTCTGCAGAAGCCTCCCTCAAAGCATCTGGCGGATGAGTGCTAAGCCATGGTGCACACTTCCCACTCCTTTGTCCCTACAGAGCTGCTGTTACAGACGGAGCTGCCAGCTGTAAGCTTTGCAGCTCCACGTTTTCTCTTCCACAGGTGCTGGCCAGCACCTTGCCGAGCCCTGACCTTGTTGTGTCAGCTCCCTGATGCCAAAGTCACTTTCTCTCAACTGAACCCTTTTTGTTTGAGGTTGTTGCTGGGTTTGGGTGTTGTTGTTGTTGTTGGTTTAATCTGTGGATTTTTTGTTTGGTTTGTGTGTGTGTGTGAAGACTGGATCAGAGGCAAGAGAACAACAGACGAGTCAACACTAGTACATCTCAGACAATTAAACAAGGAGAAAACACCCCCACAACCAGACAAAAGCAAAACGAACGCATGCACAGGAGAAGACGACAGTGCAAGGGCAGATTTTACAGACAACTGAGCTGCGAGCAACAGTAGCAACCTCACTTGGACAGAGGAAGAAGAGACCACGAAGTCAGACGTTGTCGGTAAGGCTCACACCTCGAGCGGAAGTGGCTGAGGCGATGGCACAGGGACAAGGGCGCTGATGCCAAGCAGAGAGAGAGCAGGTGCTGCTTGGGGCAATACAGCTGGTACCGGGGTTCAGCAATACTCAAGACACAGCCGCCTCTTTTACCTTCTGCTTCTCGGGGAGGGGTTGTCGTCTTATTCCCCAAAGAGGAGACACGGCAGACACTTGGCTGTTGGGAACAACAGTCGTCTTCTGCACACCACCACAGGTTAAGTGGCACATGGGACCTGGGCTGCTCCTCTGCAGGGAGTTCTCACCACCGCAGCCTTACTTGGTGTGTCAGGTTGTCCAGTCCCAGCAACAGGATTATTCTGATCTCTTTATGCAGGACCAAATCTACAGTAGCTTCCTAGACTCAAAAGGAAAAGGCACCTCGCACCAGGAATCTGCCCTTGTGTCCCTATTGAGCTGGCTGCCTGAAGTCAGCCCTGCGAAGAAGGTGCACCAGATCTCTTGTGTCAGGAGCAGGACCTGGCCTTGCTGCATGGGGAGGAACTTTGCCGCTTATTTACTGAGGAAGAGAATCAAAGGCCTAGTCAGTTCCCCAGGATTAATCCCATCGGTGTAGTCCGTGCTGGGACAAACCTTGCTCTAGGAGGGTTTTTTTTGTTTCCTTGGATTTAAGACCAGTGAATTACTCCTAGTAAATTTAATTGCACTGAGAGTATTTTTTGTTTTATTTTTTGACTAAGTGTAAACAAGAGATGGGCTCACAAGGTAATTGCTGTAGACACAGCAGATTAAAAATAAGTTTGTTCTTAAACAATGGGAATATGTCGCATGTAAGATTTCCCCCCCTTCCAGAGCCTCATATTCCTCTGAAATTCTGACATGGATCAGTGTGAGACGTCACTTCACTCTTTCTAGCTGTAAGTTTCATATTTAAGGATATTTTCAGCTAAGGTCAGTTGCTAGAGCAGGGCAGAACCAGACTTTCAATTCAGTCTGAGTTTAGGTCACTGCCTTAAGTCTCTCTTGTGGGAGGCTCCAAGTGGAGTGATTAAAGTGCTTTTTTCCCCATAATGAGTTCCGGAGACTCAGTATTTGTCCTTATCGTGATGGAATTTTCTCCCCTGCAAAATGTTGTGCCATCTGAAGACATGTCCATGACATGTACTGTAATACAGTACCTATTCTTTGCTGTCAGCTAAGTGTGTGCCGTCACACAAGGACAAACAGAACAGCCGTTTGGCCAAATCTCACCCGTCTCTGTGTGAGTAACACTCCATGGAAGTGAGCATCTTATGCCACTTGAGGATGAGCCCATATAGTCAAATGCACAAAGCTCATACAGTGAGGGAGGTTGCAAAGCTGTGTATCTTGAAAAGGAGCTGCTTAAGGAAAAGTCATTCTTTAGATACTAACAGGTGGCTGCGGACATTACAACCGTAGAAAGTCCTGAATGACAGACAGTCAAGCAGACAGACA
Source organism: Phaethon lepturus (assembly GCF_000687285.1). Classification (NCBI taxonomy): domain Eukaryota; kingdom Metazoa; phylum Chordata; class Aves; order Phaethontiformes; family Phaethontidae; genus Phaethon; species Phaethon lepturus. The sequence continues at coordinate 6,326 of NW_010531425.1, read as the reverse complement.
TAAGTACAGACCAGGCAATTACTTAGGTCCAGACAGAAACTGAGGCTCCAAGACAAGAGGCACTAGGGAATAGCAAAGGTAGGAATGGCAAAGAACAGGTATGTTTGGCTCTTGGATAGCTTTGGGGCTTGTAAATAACTGAACTGATCCTGGGCATAGGAAACGACGAAAAAAACCCAAGACACGGAAGCTGGAGCAGGGAGAAAAAAAGCAGGGAGTCATGGTGTCCTTTTCCCTTCACAGACATTGCTATCAAACAATAGGAGACCATTGACAGAGTCAAGGAACCCACAGAAAAAACCAGCAGTTTCTGATATTAATCATCCTTTTGTTCTGGATGTTTTCCCCGTTTAAGCTTACTCAATACAAAATGAGGAATGAAGGAGAAATGACTGGGATTCAGGGCCACCACCTTGAATTCCTGTGACTAGCATCTCCCTCCCTTACTCCTCTCAGGGCTACGGCCGTCTGCTGCCCAGCCTGCACAAAAGCAATGCAGTCCGGGCGCGTTTGCTTCTCTCCCCCAGCAGAACGTGACTGCTACAGGAACCGGATACCACTGTGCTGTCTAGATGCACACAGGCGTTATCAAGCAACACTCCTTCTGGCAACTCTGACTGGAAGTGAAGGTGGTCTCTGGATGTGGAGGTTGGTTTCAGACACTTGAGAGCTACCTTGAAATCCACACCTAAGCTGGGACCAGGGGAAGCAAAGGCAAAACCAGGTTAGAGCATCCTCGTACTTTGAGTCAACCCATTATTGGGACATTTGACTCTGTAGATGAGTTTGGCTTCAGGCACACATTTCTCCATGTTCCTCAAGCCAAGCCCAGCTCGCTGCTGAAGCGCTATTTCAGCTCGGAGCAGTAACACAAGAAAATAGGTGGCTGTTCATGTGCAGGAAGAGTGGAACGGTTAACCCCGCTCTCATTGCATTGTCAGTGTTTCTAGGGTGGTATTAACCAGGGCCTCAGGCTCTCCCTCGAAGAGGAGGGGGAGAGAAGTGCCTTCCTCCCAAGCAAGGGGTGGGTGGTGTTTATTAGCAGAGGGGAGGGGTATGATCAGGGCGCGAGTCAGACCTAACACCATTCAACCCGATACAACTTCTCCCCGCATATCAGGAGCAACTCCTCTCTGCCATTAGTGAAGGATAACAGCACTGACACCAGCAAGGTACCACCAACGTAAAAGTGGTGTAAAGCCGGCAGCGCCAGCCCTGTTAAATGGACTGATACCTTACAGTACTGTTCCCCTGGTACCAAGATCTTTTGGATTGCTTAAGGCAGGTTTCAGTGTACAGCAATGCAAACAACAAATCAGTTACATATTCCCAGGACTTCCTTCCCCCACAGCAACTCCCCAAAACAGGAACCAAAGCCAAAGGGACACTGTGCCTTCACAACCAGCTGGCAGCAGTCCCCATCCAAACCTGTGACCAGCAGAGCCATTCTAGCAACGGGAGGAACAGAGCAGAGCAAAACCAAGCCAAAGGACCAAAGAAATGGGGGACTTGAGCTCTTGCATGAGAAACTGCATCTTCTTCACGTTGTCCCAACTCCATACCCTTGACCAACATTCCCCAGAGGATAACTGGATGTGCAGGACAGCCGTGAATGCCAGGGAAAGGGGGTTGAAAGTATAATGCAAATCTCTTTTCTCTTTTTTGTTTGTTTTCGTTTGTCTGCTTTTTACATATATACACAAGTCTGACAATAAAATGTGGAACACAGTGCAATGTCTTGGCTGCGTAGCATCCAGGACTGGCTTCAGTTGTGCATCGTGGTGTGCCACAGGGACACACAGGATGGATAAATAAAATTGTGTCCTCGGCTGGCTTCCACAGAGGAGCAAACCAGCAGCTGTTCCCCTGGAAGAAGAGCAAAGTCCTTTTTAAAACCTCACTGCAGTCTCTGGAGGGGAAGGCATTCCTCAGAGGTGCCGTGGGCTAGGGTGCCCATTATGGTACAGCTTCTGTTTGATGTGCACCATGTTCCCAGTCGCCTCCTCGTACTGCCTGTGATGACGTTTTCTGAACTCCTTTAAGTTACAAAATTTTGGAATCCAAGACCAGGAATTGTCTGGAAGGCAGAAAGGAGAAGGAAGATGAGATATTACAGGAAGGGTGAGACCCGTGTTCTCCTGCCTTGCCTAGTCCTGTTCCTGGCCTGCCCCACAGAAGTCAGGCACCAGCTATGGCCTTGGCAAGGCCACCCTTGAGGCTTCCCTTCAGACCACACTTGTTCCCCAGCCAGACTTCATGCCTCGGCTGTAGCCACAGCACTGCCCACTCCTCTCCCAGACTTGCAACAGCCTGTGCCCTGAACGCGATCAGCAGATGGATACCCACCCCTCAGCCACGACCCCAGCAGACAGGCAGCAGAACACACCTTGGCTGCGCCTGCTATAGGAATGGCTTGTTTCAAGGGATGCACGGATGGGCTGCACTGGTCCGTCATGACAGCGCGGGTGGGAGTTGAGTTAGAAGGGGCAAACTCCAGCTTTTGACTCTTGGTAGGAACCAACTCCCTGTGATGAGCCCTATCCTCCAGCCCTCCTTGTGCTTTACTCACAGGCCAAATACCAGGCCAACAGTATGGGCAAGAGCCAGCAAAGGCAGTAACCTCATACTGATCTCTGCTGACTTCCGTAGCTAGCAGGGAGCTGCCCTGGGGACCAAGCTGCCAGGCAAAGAGCCGCACATTGCTGTAGCAAATGTATCACCCCCGTTCAACCCTGGCTCTTTTCCTCTGTCTTCTGAAACATTGGCCAACTTCACGCAACATCAGCACAAGCCTCTTTCTGCCCCAAAGCCAGTGCAGGCTGGGCAGCGTCATTTATTTTGTCCAGTGTTTCAGCTTCCAGCCCATGAACCTTTCCCTGGAACTTCAGTTTCATGAGAGCTTTGGGTCATTCCACCCAGAAATACACATAGCCCAACCCCTCAAAGGAGAATTTGAAAGCCCCAGAGCCTGATAAGCTGTATAAAGTTGAACTATTGCAAGCAGCGTGAGGTGGTTTGTGACTGCTCTGGCCAGCACTGCAGCTACTATGAAGTGCAATCTGATGGCTGAGTTTCTATAGAATATTTTCTATTTTAAGAGATCTCTTCCATCAGGAAGGAGCTATAGGTTATTCTAACAGACCAGAATTTAAGCTGATCAGTCCACAGTGTGACACTGAGTCATTGCTAAGTGGTACTCATGTATTTCAGGGAGGGCTCTACGTTCTGCACCAGTACAGTATTTTGTATTACCCCTACCTGTCGCAGTCACGGGCACCATTTATGTCTTTAGAAGGAGACTTTAGCTTAGGTAGTCGTTCAACAAAGAAACGGGTACCCTTTCTCCCTATTGCCTTTAAAATGACTAGATTTGCGTAGCTGAGTTGAGTGAATAGGAAATACCTCAACATTCCTTATTTTCCTCCAAGTTCCCCAGTGATTTTTCAGCCTGCCTTTAGTGAAAAGTTCTCAGCACAGCACACAAGCGCACTGTTTTCTCTTGGGACAGAACAGTTCACGGCATGTAAAAACCTTGACTGGAAAGGAGCATCATGTCCCATTGCTCGGTATACAGTGGAAGCCTCACCGACAGAGTAGATGAGGAGGGCTTCCAGGGTCTCTTCTACCACACGTTTGACCGTGAGGACACAGGGTTGTTAACAGAGCCAGGACCAGTGCAAGCACGCAGCTGGGGAACACCAGCCTGGGTTAAGAGCAGACGGGTCCCGTGTGGCCGGTGCAATGCCACTGAGAGGTGACGTCTCAGGCCAGAGAAGGTGCCAGCGTTCTGCAGCAGGAAAGGGGCACCGCCAGTGGGGTTGCTAAGGGAAGAAAAAGCTGGGTGCCAAGTAATACTGCATTCACGTTCTGAAAAGACGTATCTGCACGGTGTATCGCAGCATGGGCCAACACTTTCTTAAAGCCTTAGAATATGCATACAGAGGGAGAAAAAAAATGAAAGAAAAAAGATTGTTCCGCTTAAATACTAAATTAATTAATAGCATTACCCTTAATTACTAAAAATAAAAATCTATGCAGTACCCATTCAGAAGAAGGTAGTTAGATGGCGATACCATATCTGTAGCTCAGCGCTCCATAACGAAAGGCTCTGAAGAGCAATATTGCTGTACCCACTACAGCAGCTCACCCAAGGGTCGCTCGTGCCAGCCCTGCTGACTTCATGAGCACTGATGAGATCACAGCCACAGGTGGTCTGATCAAAAACAGGTGTCACAGCCTCAAGATTGGCTCAGTACCTTAGATCTCACTGGAAACTCTGACAATTAGCCTTCTGCTTGGGAAATGACAGCAACACAGCCTCACGAGAGTCCCGATTCTGAAACTGCTCAAGCAGGCTGCTGGGGATTTGGGAAGACTAATGAGAAATTAATATGATTTTGAGCTGAGTTTTTAGAAAGAGACAGTCCGTTTCCCTAGTTAGAATTTCTAACGGGTTCACAGATAAATCTTTCTCACTCTCCTTCTCCTCCGAGTTGTAATTTAACAGACACCATCAGCCAGGGTTAGAGAGACTGAGATTTGTAGGTACACTGTTATGGAATTTCAAGTCATTCACTATTTTAATAGTTTTTCTGTCTTTTTTTCCCCTCCAACAACTAAAGTCCATGGGAAGTCCACGCTGAGAGCGCAGAGGGGCAGAGAGGGCCTCTGAAGGAGCGTCTGTTGGACATTTTCAGGATGTTAGTTCAGGATGCTAGGCTAACTGGTCCAAAGACTAACCGGTATGGCTAATGCTTTTCCCTGTGGGGCTGACGTCACTACCGAAAAAATTCGACACATCTGGAACAGTAATGAGGATAGGGAAACCTCAGCTGATGCATCCCTGCCACAACACGGAAATGTCTGTCATTGTCACCACGCTGTCACAAGTTGATAGGAACAACAAGAGGCTGCACTCCACAGGCACGTGCCTAGCTGCAAATCACATGCACAGAAAAATCCAGATTTCAGGGAGGTTTCGTCTGGCCTGAAAATATTCTGCCCACGTGTGCAGACATACAAGCACCATCTGCCAGCTTGCCTGCGGGTAAAGACGTTGCTTTCCATCAAACACCCCTTTGCACCAGCACAGGCTTTACGCTTTCCAAGGCAGAGCCCTCCAGGCGGGGATGCTCAGCTGGCTTTTTCCACGTAAGCATCACCGCTCGTATACAGAGGGTCGGGCCCGTGCCAAAGCCACCCGGAACAAATGCTGCAAGACCGTCGGCCTCCCCCCGCTCCACCAGCCTCAGAGGACATGGCAAGGGCTTGAGGAAAGAGAAGGAGCCCGTGGGACTGCACTTACCATACCGGCGGCTAGTTCTCCAGGCTCGCACCGCGTAATGGAGAACCCCGTCCATCCACACCAGAAACCAGCTTATACAAAAGCCCAGCAAAAGTCCCAGCATCAGATCGATCTCTTGCTTGGTTACATTGTCAGTCACAAAGTAATTCTCCGAGGAGTCCACCACTGACTGATCCCCATCGTACGGAATAACGTAATGGACGTGATGCCTGTTGCAGGGAACAGAAACAGGGAAAAGCATCAGTGGAGAAGAGCAGAGCATATTTTCCATCCAGCGCCTGCTCCTGTGGCCAAGGGCTGGTTTAATACCGTTCCTTCGAGTTCCCACCAACATGCCTGGGAGCAGAAATGCCGTCTTGGCTTTTTGTGCTTATGTCGGCAGAGGAATTGGCAGAGCGAGGTAGAAAAGTAGAGAAACCTGAACCCGTGCCCGGAACTTGTATCGCGTTCCTGACACAGGCTCTGTCCCTCGGTTCGTCGTCTGTAAAACGGAAGATATTATCAAGGACAGCATGAGGTTGGAGTGGTCCCCCCCCGGAGACGTAAAGGGCACTACTGCGTTCATGCTCGCGGGCAGAGGCCAATAACACCTTGCTCCTGCGAGCGCGCGCGCTGCGAGCGCAGTCACGACATGTCACGCTGCCTCACGAGAGCTAGAGAAGTCCGCTGTTACGCAGTACGGCCAGTGCCAGCAGCTTCACGGCGCTTCTCCAGAGGTTTGCTCTTCTGCTCAACGTCCCACCGCTCAGAGTAAAATGAGAATCGTATCTTTCACGTATTGGAGCAGAGCACGTTTGCAGTTCACAGAGGAAGTACTTGGGAGCGTGCCTTGAATTCACCCGCAGACGGCAGAGACCCTGCAGCGTGTCGCTCCTGGAAAAGCCACGCAAGCTCGAAGACCACCTCAGGTTTTCTTACTGCACGACTGCGGCGGTTTGGGATGCAGGGTCCCCTCACCCTCCTCAAGGAACAGGCAGCGGTTACTGCCTGTAGCAGATAGCAAGAAATCTCTGCCGGCAGT
>NW_010531424.1:4831-10298 GCF_000687285.1 Phaethon lepturus | reverse complement strand
GAAGTTCAATAGCACAAAATGCAAATTACTGCAGTCAGGGCTAACGATGGGAGCTTCTGCCGTGGCCTGGGAGCTTGTGGTTCGCAAGCGCGGAGCAAGGTCAGGTCCTGGGTGTCCTCCCCCAGAACGATGCTCCGATGCGCCCTGGCTGACACACAGCTGCCGAAAACGCGACCTGCCCCAAGGCCCCCGGCCCGGGATGCCTCGCAGGGCACGGTCAGGCACCTTCGGCGGCTGCAGAGTGGGGGAGCCCGAGTCCAGCCCCATGGCCACGGGTGGCCCAAACTGCCTGGGGACCCGTTTATGGAGCCCCGTCCAAGGCAAAGGGGCTCAGACGCGGCCTCCGGCTGCGGAGGAGCCATTTGGCTCAGCCCTCAGCCCTGAAGCCCCATGGTGATGCGTAATGGATGTCCCGTGCCCTCCCCTGCAGACACAGATCAGGGCTGAGCCAGGCAGGACCGGGCGCGTGGCCTTCCCATGCTGGGCCTGGAGGAGGACACGGGGTCATGGCAGCATGGCGTGCCCCAAAACCGCCCCCAGCACTTGCCGACCCATGCCTGGGTCCTGGGAGCCAAAGAGGAACATCTGCGTCCCTTTCGCGGCCAGGGCAGGGAGGGGGTGGCAGCCAACATGTTTTTGGGTTGAGCTACAAAAAGCTTGAAGTTTGGGCAAGGAGATTTTCTGAGAGTTACTTTTTCCTCCCAGGCAGGAGGAAACGCTCGCTCAACCACAGTGGGTGGGAAATGGCAGATGGAGATGTCGCTGGGCTCTGGCTATCACCTGAAGCATCCAGAAAGACCGGGAGAGGCAAACTGGGGACTCTGCGGGACCGTGGGCCCCACTGTACTCCCGCTGGTGGGAGATTTACTGGCCCAAGCTTGGCTTTGCCACAACTTCCAGGCAGTTTCCCGCTCACTCCGATGGCAGGGAACGGCACAGCTCAGGGGTCGCATGGGCAGGACGGCTTCGGCTGTGATTTTTAGAGCTGACCTGTTCCTGGGAGGATAACTGCAATGCATGTGGGTAAGAATTTGCTCGGTGGATAGAGAGCTAATATGAATTTTTACTACTATTATTGCTAACAATAAATACCACAGTGCTGTGGAGTGATGTTTATATTTGTGAGCTGGCAGCATATCAGTCATAGTTCATAATCCTTAGGGGTAGTAAGTTGTTTCATCATAGCGCTGTCTTCATAATAGCGGTCCCTTGGGATTTATGATTATTCTCTTCTTTTCCTCTTTTGGGCTCAGTTCCTGCTACTAAAAGAGGTTTTTTGCTTCAAAACCTGTAAAACCTCCCTTGTCCTGCAACACTGCCCAGAGCTCTGCAGTGCAAGGTGACTCTTGGCTTCCAACAGGACAGACACCTTTGGGTTTCTTCTCCCTGCCCCTTCAGAGTTGGGGATGGGCCATAACAGGGGACAGGTCACCAGACGGAGACCAGCACTCTGGTCCAGTGTCCCTTTGGAGGGGCCTGTCCAGGCTGTGCTGTCCGCATTTGGCTCAGGAAAGGGTTTTTCTCCTGGCTGATTGGACCCAGACCTCAGAAATTCGGCAGCTCCCTCTGCGGCAGGGTGTGTGGACCATGGACCAGGACTCCCCGACATCGCACCCAGCTGAGGCCAGCGGTCTGAGACATGGGGGCTGCACTCCCTCTGCCCAGGAGCAGCTGCTTGGGGACCGAAACGCTGCAGGTGAACCCCAGATCATCAGGCTCAGCACAGCGGTGGCTGAGCAAAGGTGTCCTGGTCACAGAATCCCAGAACGGTTTAGGTGGGAAGGGACCTTCCAAGGCCATCTAGTCCAACCTCCTGCCATGAGCAGGGACATCCCCAACTCGAGCAGGTTGCTCAGAGCCCCGTCCAACCTGACCTGGGATGTTTCCAGGGATGGAAATGCATAGGCAGTGGAAGCAGGGACAGGTATCCTGAGATGAGTACAGGGATGCTGCCCAGTTGTGTAGGGATGGGGTCAGGAGGGCCAAGGCATGGCAGGAGCTGAACTTGGCAAGGGATGCAAAGAACAATAAGGGGTTCTATAGGGCTGTCAGCTGGAAAAGGAAGGTCAAAGAAAGTGTAACCCCCGCCTCTGATAAGCAAGACTGGCAAACAGGTAACAACGAATGAGGAGAAGGCTCAGGTGCTCAATGGCTTCTTTGCCTCAGTCTTCACTGGCAGGTTCTCTTCCCCACCCCCTCCCGGGGATGGCCTTGCCTCAGTCTTCACTAGCAGTGTCTCTTCCCACACCTCTCGAGGGGATGCCCTGCAAGACAGGGACTGGAGGGGCAAAGTCCCTCCCACGGTAAGAGAAGATCAGGTTTGAGACCACCTGAGGAACCTGAACATGCACATGGCAGGGGTTTGGACTAGATGGCCTTGAAAAGTGCCTTCCAACCCAAACTATTCTATGATTCTAGGTGATGTCCTGCCATTGCCCTCTGCAACAGTACTTGCCTTCAGCTAACATGAAATCTTTTGCAGTAGGCACCCTGGAGAAATTCTGCCCTCTTTTTACAACTGTGTTACCTGTTTCTAGCAGACAAGATACTGCTATACAGAAAAACATCTTTTTGTTAGTCTGCAGAGCATGGCCTTGTTCCAAATACAGATAAATTTAATCTCAATTCAATGAATCTCATCTCCACCATCACTCGGTTATTTCTGAGCAATACTCAGCCCTTTGTCTACATTGCCGGTGTCTCCTGGCTTTGCCTCTTCCTCCTCTGGAGCTTGCAAATGCGTTACCAACCACACCTGCTCGCCACGCAGCCGGCAGAGCCAGCACTGAAAGCATTCGTTTTCCTAATTCATAAATAACCACTGCTAAATATAAAGTGTTCCTCTCTCCCCCTTTCCGACATGCCAAGGCAAAGTGCTCTCACAGCCCCCACTCGCGCTCATGCTGGCAGGCAGCAGATGTGTCTCCATCAAACGGAGAACCTCGGCAGAAATTTTGCACGAAGACTTTATAAACACCCTTGCGGTGGAGGTGGAGGTGTGGTTTTTCCACGCTGTGTGCGTGAGCTGTCAGACTGAGCGCTGGTCTCCCTCCAGGCTGCAGGAAGACGGTTTATTATTTGCAAATATCTGAAAGCTGTTTTTGAAAAGATGGAAAGGATTTAGAGACGTGTTTGGTAACAAAGCAGAGCGGCACAGAGCCCTGGCTGACTGGTGAGAAATGTTCCCTGTGTGCGCGACGGAGAGGGAACGAGTGCTTCGGGGCAGCGTTTGTGCTGTTTCCTCCCCGCCCGAGCTGGTCGGATGCTCCTGCGTGGCAGCTGCTTGGCTTCGCAGAGAGGACGAGGTCGGGCTGCAGACGGCCGCTCCGCTGCATCCCTCTGTGGGGTGATGGGGATGCCAGGGAGGACGGTCGCGCCGGGGCGAAGCAGCAAGGCAGAGCACGAGCCGCCCTCGTCCCGTGCAGACCCAGTCACCCAGGTCCGGCAGGACCGAGGCAGTCGCAGGAACCGAGCCCTGGCTCTCTGCCTGGTTGGTGTTTTTGAAGGCGTACCTGGAAGCCTTGCAGTGCAGAACGAGAGATGGGAGACAGCCGAAAGCTGTCTCCAAGACGTCTCTCTCCATTTGCCTCCATGTGGGTGCAACACCTCGCTCTTATCTTTGCAGTCATAACATCTGTCCTCCTGTCTGCTTGGTTTTATTAAGTACCAGTTCAGTATCCCTAAGGGATGCTGCCTTGAAGACGAGCCAGCAAGACGTGATGCCCGTGAATTTGGAAACCACGAGTACGTTCGCTGTGGTCGTATCTGGGTGAAGGAAAAGTCGTGATCCTTCAGCTGCAGGGGAAGGATCCCGCCGAGGCCATTTTCAGCACTTCTCGTGCCCCTCGCACACTGTGGCCAGGGAGGGGAGGCAGACACCAGGCAGCCCCTGGGAGCAGCCCGTGGGTCTTGTGCCCACAGCTGTGACCACAGGCTGAGCCAGACTGAGTCTTGGCTTGTGGACTGGAAGTCGAGCTAAAATAGTTCATGCAATAAGAGGCTGCTCCTGAAGGAAGCTTTTCAGAAAGTCTTTTAATCTCCCTATCTTTGGTTTCTCACAATCAATCATATCTACTTTTTCTTATTTTTCAGGTGCAGGCACACAGCTGCAGTGGCAGGTATACTCTCCCCACATATGAACATGAAGAATCAAGCTGTTTTTCATCCGCCTTGTGTTTAAGCTAAGCAGTTTGACTCCTCAGCTCCAACTCCAAGACGATTTCCATTCCAACCCACTTCCGCAGGTTTTCCCTGAACCCGCACCAGGTTTGCAAAGCCTTGTGGAACGTTTCCACCCGCGACGCTCTCACCCTGCCATGCACGCTCGGTAGAGCCGCCCCGCTGCCGGCAGGCCTCCGGTCCCTGCGCAGCTGGGGACGCCGACAGATGCCCCGGCGGCGCGGATCTCGTAACAGCAGTGCAACCCAGTGCTGGGTTTCAGGAACAGCCAGACAAGCAGTTGTCTGCTGGGGAAGGTACACAACTTTCATCAGTGGTGATTTCAGATTCCTGGCAATCTTCACCCAGCAGGACAGCTTCTGTTAGGATCTGGACAGGTCCGTAGTTCCAAACTATTTAATGTTTTAAATAATTAACAGATATATTTGGAAATCTATTCACTTTGTAACCTACTTGCTGTGTGATTTGCTGATATATTTTTAATGAGAATGTTATGCAATCGCTAAATAAAACTCCTTCCAGAATTTAATTGGCCAGGATCTATTTTCCATTAAAGCTGGGCTGAAGCATTAATTTGTTAGCTTCACTGACGGAGCTGCGTATGAGATTTTTTTTTCTGTGTTTTCAAAACAAAACCAGCTCACTGCTAATGACCCGGGCTGTCTCCCAGTGACAACGGGGGCCGTGGCTGGTCGCTGCTTGTGCCCCTCTGCTCTGCCCTGGGGTCTGTCACCGCACCCTGATGCAGCAGGAAGGGCTGCTGCTCTGCTCCAGCCTCTCATGGCCTGTGCTGGGGGACCCAAACTGCACTCAGTGCCCCGGCGCGGCCGCACCAGCAGCACGGGGCTGCTTTTGAGACACCGTCAGAAATATTCATCGTGCCTGTCCCGACGACCGGCCGATGGAGCCTCCTTGCAGCCACCCACGGCTGCACAGGAGGGAGGAGCAGTTTCACCCCTCGCTGGATCAGGGAGCTCCTGACTGAGTGGCCAAGCTGCCTCCTTGTTGAGCACAGCGACCCTCCTCTAACGAAGGGGGGAGCAGACTGAATAGCGAGGCCACTTGTGCCCCCACCCCAGCTCCATGCCGGGGCCCCCTCCCTCGCCTCTCGCTGCTCTGCCAGATGGCTCAGCTCACCAAACCAGCAGAAAACGACTTGGAGAGAAGAAAAGCCGGCTGTTTTCTGCCCGGTTAGCGAGTGAAACCCACTGGGTGGGAGATGGAGGCGGGGCAGTGAGACCCCCTCGGCTCGGGAGCCGGGGGCCCGCAGCGACGGTCCCCCCCGGCA
>NW_010531424.1:0-4632 GCF_000687285.1 Phaethon lepturus | reverse complement strand
ATGCTGCGACAGCGTGGCAGCGGGACACAGACTTCCAGAGGTAATCTTGCTGTATATGGCAGTGATGAATAATTAGCATTTTACCTAGGTCTGCTCGAGTCGGTGAGGCATCCCTCAGCCGAGGCCACGGCAGGCAGTGGGACTCCTGCTGCGAAGTGCCCAGACGAAGCTGGGAGCTCCTTCCCCAAGGAGCTGCCCAGCCCGGGTGGGAGCTGGGCTGGAGACAAAGCCAAGCCAAACGCTCTGTCAGGCAGTGGCACTGCAAGCCCTCCTGCACCCCAGAGCCCCCCGAGACCAGCGCCTGTCCAGCTGCTCTCCCATATGCGAGCTCCTACCTGACTCCTCCGGCACCCAGGGACGTTCCAGAGGTGCTCCCCCTGCTTGCTCCGTGGCTGACCCCTTTCAGCCCTTGCCTCAGTGCCTTTTGGAACAGCCGGCTGCCTCCTTTTCACCAGTCTGGCATCGCCTGCTGCCTCCTGCCCACTCTGCCCCAGGCAGACGCCACAGCTGAGCTCTGGACAGCAGAGCAGAGGCATGTGCTGCTCCAGCACCGAGCCACCAGCGAGGCTGCGACATCCCCCAGCCCAGGCGGGAACATCAGCTCCGGAGGTTGAAGCGGAGCCCCGTGGAAGAAGGGGAAGGCTGCTGGGAAGCCTGGCAGGAAGGACTCTTCCTGCACAGAGAAACACCATCTGACACAGCTGCTCAGTCTACCCTGTTGGAAACATCCACTTGCATCCTATGGAAAGCTGACCCAGTGTTTAAAAGCTTTCTTTGGGCACTAACAAAAATATTTAGGTACAAAGATGCAAACAGTTCAGGGTCCCATCTTCACTCCACAGGACTGATGAAAGATCAGCCTTGTTGGCAACGTCCCTGGCCTACTGCAGCACGAGCACTCCTCCGTGCCTGCTGAATTCCTTGCAGGTGCAAGGGGACACCCCTGCCACCAAGGTACAAGGCAGCACGAACCAAAAGCTCTCACACAAACACTTCTGCTAAATTTTGCAAGCCAGTTGTGTGTCAATACAAAATCATCACGATGCGGTGTTTTCTGCGAGCTGTGGGGCACCAAATCACTCTTGCAGCCCTTTCCAGCATTAACTCAACAGGCAACGCTGCCAGAGCCAGCCCTGGGCTAAGGTAACACTGCCAGCTGAAGTGCAGGGGTTTAAAACACCAAATTTTGATTGTTCCACCTCTGGTTTTCATCATACTCCCTCTCCTGCTGCTCCAAGACAAGTTTCATCCATACTGCATCACACCATTGCTCCCTCCTGGCTCCTCCCTTGAATGTAGGATCAGTTTCCTGCCGAAGGGCTTACTCAGTTCCCAGAATAACATTTCCTCTGACTGTTGGAACCACAAGCAACTATCACCTCTCAAAAAAATCTGCAGGAAAAGCACTGTCTTTGGCATTAATTCCCATTCCCTTCAGTTGCTGACGCACCACTTCCTTGTAAAAATGTGCTTGGACACCTTTGTGTATGAAAACACCACATGGCGTCCTTCTCTTTAAATACACATTCAAGCTTTCTGAGAAATGATCCTTAAAGTCACAACTGCCTTTGTTATCACTAAGAAGTTTTACATTCTAAACCAAATTGTTAGGTCATCTTCCACCTGTTCCTGTCCGCAGCTACACATGGGAGAGGTGAAATGGCATGCCAGAAATCAGTATTGAACTGGAGAGCTGCAAGAACTGTCCAGAAAATAACTGAAAGCTGTCAGAATGGCTTTTTTTACTGTGCTCGGTTTTCCCACACACCAGAAACCTAAGCCTTGTCAGTCTGCCCTGGAATACAAAGCCTGGGAGCAGAGGTGCAAATGCAGTGCTCCTTTGGACAGGCTGCGTGGGAGCTGGCTATGCCGCCCCTCAGACCACACGTCAGCTCCATACGTAGGGACCTTGGTACCTCTCTATCAAAGGCACAACACTCACACCTTGTCCCTCACCCAAACTCTCATCATTTCTGAACAGAAAACCTGGACTGTCAAGATGGTGTCTGCATAACAGTGTCACATTCTCCTCACGGGGTGCACTCATCTCACCCATTTCCGTGGTCTGATAAGCTCACATGTGCTGTTGTGTCCCCACGCTATTTATTTCAGATTACACACACAGGTTACATTTTTACAAAATTTTTATTTGTCCTGAATATCTTCCTTATGCTGTTTTTAAAACTTCTGGAATTGCTTCTTGGTACCAGCAGCCTTTGTGACTTTGAGGACGTTGAACCGGACAGTCTTGCTGAGGGGACGACACTCTCCCACGGTGACAATATCCCCAATCTGGACATCCCTGCAAAGACATTGCTGCTATTTCAGCGGTTCTGAGTTTTCTGCATTCGCAGTTGGTTTTCTCTGTAGCACAGACATTTGCATTGCATGATGCTACCGAGTAACACAGCACTGAGAGTGACCATGGATACCTGAAGTTGTAAAGCATGGCCTTATTTCAAGTGCTGCAAAGACAAGTGTGCCTAAAAAGCAGCAGTCGCCCCCGCAGCTGCCACAAGCCTCGGTGTCCGTGACTCCACACTAAGCTCAAACTCAAGGCTAAACGCCTTGAGTTTTCTGCTTTCCATAAGAGCGGGATGCGTGCTGAGCACTGAAGGGAAACCCTTCAGAAATGGGGAGTGTCCCTCCCAGTCACACAGAGGCTCACAGCACTTCTGAAGTTGTATCAGCTGGACTGCAATGCTAGTCCACGTTTTTCTAGAAAGACACGCCAAAGAGTGGCTTAGGACACATGCAGCAGACAAAAAAGCACCAGCCTTTGAACCCGTGCCCTGTGCCCTCAGTGTTTACTTCAAAGACACAAGTTTTTACCCTTTCTGAAGAACCGTAACACTGTATGGTTGCAGAACAGGCAGACTGACCAGAACCTGTATTATGGTTCAGCAATTGCCACTGGCACTATCAGCAGGCCCCCTCACCAGCAGGGACTCTGAAGACCATCGTGAGTTTAGACATCACCACCAGTAAGCAGGTTCCAGGTCAGAAGCAGCAATAAAACTGCCTGTATCAGGCTGACGTGCATGCTTGCTGCAGTTTCTACACAAAAGCCGAGTTCAGCATTATAAACACGTGTATGAGACATTTGGAGCATATCTGGCACTCCCATACACCTCCTCTCCACGGAGTAACACTCCCCGTCTCTGCGGGGACTCACACGCACCTGAAGCAGGGGGAGAGATGCACCGACATGTTTTTGTGGCGCTTTTCGAAGCGGTTGTACTTGCGGATGTAATGCAGGTAGTCCCGGCGGATGACAATGGTGCGCTGCATCTTCATCTTGGTAACCACACCTGGGTGACAGAAGTGGGGGAACGGACAGCAATGAGCATAAGCAAGCACGCACTGACCAGTAGAAGCTGGGCTGGAGATCTGGGTTATAACTAACAGAGAGCAGAGATTTTTACAACAGCTATCCATGAGGATCAGCAGGGATGAGTGGCATGTGACACCTGAAGGCAGCACCCTTCAATTCCAGTAATTTCTCATTATTTACCTTAATAATAAACTACAACACATCCTTTTAGGGGTGCTCTGGGACACTAGTTCTACCAGGATGAAGGGCTTTCTTCCCACCTTATGGCCAGGCTACAGCTTTCAAATTTGTGTTACAAAACAAATTATTTCTCTTGTCTTTTTGAGGACTTAAGGATACTCTAACACCCTTCCTAGAACCAATGCTCCCTGCATGATCTGCTGCTGCATGACATCAACATCTGCACACAGAGCAGCATATCTGGAAGAGTAACTGCCAACAACTGGTCCTTTCACTGGGTATCAGCAAAGCCATGCGGCATTGTCGTCAAAGCCCCTTCACCATGAGACTTGGAAGACCATCGTGAGAAAATGGCATCATGTGCAGCTCAAGGACCACAGTGAAGTTTCTGGGCAGCTCCAGATCGATGCTCACAGCTCGTGAGCTTTGACTGCTTACCCTCTTCAGGGAAGTCACAGGATTACGTCTGTAGCGTTACTCCTTAAGGAAGCTTCACAACTCACCTGACAGGATTCGGCCACGGATAGAGACATTACCAGTGAAGGGACACTTCTTGTCGATGTAGGTGCCCTCAATTGCCTACAAAGAAAAATGATGCTCAGCATTTGGATGGAAAAACAGCTCAGGCAGCAAAGCAGCTCAGTGACCGTGCTCAGAGGAGCCACGCCTACGAAGGGACACACTCGGCAGGTCCATCACAGCCTCTGGGGCGCATGGGGAGCAGATGCCAGGCCCGGGGAGCAGGGCCAAGAGGGCGGCAGCCCTGCCTGCCTGGCTCCCACATGGGCTGTGCCTTACCTCCTTGGGAGTCTTGAAGCCAAGGCCAATGTTTTTGTAGTAGCGGGGCAGCTTCTCCTTGCCGCCCTCGCCCAGCAGCACCCGCTTCTTGTTCTGGAAGATGGTGGGCTGCTTCTGGTAGGCCCGCTCGGTCTGCGGAAGAGAGAGAAGGAAGCATCACCGGCAGCCCCGGGGCACGGTACCTCCTCAGCATCGCGAGCATGCCAGACACCGGGGCACGGCACCACGCCGGCACCGAGAGCGTCCCTTCCCCAGCTCCGGGGCACGGTACCTCACAGAGAAGGACCCCCGTCACCCCCGCCCGCGCCGGCCCACAGGCT
>NW_010531423.1:16270-17898 GCF_000687285.1 Phaethon lepturus | reverse complement strand
CCCCTGAGCCACGTGTTGATCAGGTGTGCAAACCATGGCTGGATTGTTTTTGTATAAAAAATTCATTTGAGTTATTCATTGTAAATTTTTTTTTTTCAAAATTAAGAATAAGATAAAAACCAATTATCCAAGCAACTTCTGAGAGATCTGTGATAATTCTTGTTCTTGCAGTTTCAACTATGTTTTCAGACCTGGAAACAGTTTACGTTTCAGTGATACATATAGGTGCATGGAAGTTCACTCTCTTCAACGGAGGAAATGCTGTATTGTGGAGTCACATCTCTTCCTCCTCCTGCTCTTTCTTCATTATGTGAGATGTCTTTTATACACTTATCTTGCTGAATTTCAGTGAGAATATTATTTCTAATAAACACACTTGAAGTGATGCTCTTAATCATAGGTCCAACCTCTGACCTTTTAGGTTAACCACTGCTTTCTTCTGTTATAATTTGAAATACATTCACTATGGTTCTGGGTGTGGTTTTGGTCTTGTGGGTTTTTTTCATGTTGAGTATACAAACTTGAAACGGGCTCATTTTTACTGTTGTTTGTATCTCATACAATGCTTCTTTTACTGACAGCTTCATTTATAAACCTGTCAAAAGCTGATGAGAATCATTGAATACATGATACTAGTTTGTGAAGTCCTAACAAAGATTATGTGGTTTGATACTAATCTTCAACTTTGTACTTCTACTTCTATCAAAATCCATCTTGATTTATAATTAGTTTCTGAGAATGTAGAACATGTATTCCTGGGCTTAAGCACATATTTAAACAACAGTTAAGTTTTTTCTGTATTTCATGGTTCACAAATGAAATAAAAAAATAAACATAATTAAGATTTATTGTCATATGCATGACCACTGTCACTATCAGCAACTAATGGATGTGTTCTTTTATTCCATTTAAATAAATTGTAAAACATCTACTTGTAAGAGTAAATACAACACTGAAACCAAAGGTTGTTTTGTCTTTGTGCTAATTTCCCTAAGAACAAGTATATTCAGCTTAGATAGAAGAAACTCCCTTGCAGCTAATGAGACATTACTATGGAGAAATTACTCTGAAATGAAGAAACTTGATATTAAGTGTGGCTATATATACATGAGCTTTAAAATTTTTATTATTATATGTTTGTCATTATTATTCCTCTACTACTACTTTGCCATCAAGTCCACATTAAATGATGCAGCAAATGACTGGTGAATGAGTGAAAAAATAACCCATCAGACCTGATGGAGGTCACCATAACCTATCTTTCTGTCATACAGTGGGATTTGCCAGTCAGCCTGAACAGGAGGTGTTTCAGGTCTCACTTGACAATTTTTTCAGAGTCTAGGCCATGCTGGACATTCAAAACCAGAGAGGTTGTGACTGCTCTGCAAAGTAAAGAAAAACATGGAAATGGAGGAAAGGTCCTTAGTCTTTCTGATACAGAGGTTCATTCCATATCTTCAAAAAATAATTTTAAATTACAGATGTTTACAACACCTTTTAAAATAGAACAAAATTTGTTATAAACATTTATAATTCAGAGATAATGGTACTTACTTAGTGTTTTCTGAATATACAAATTTATAGATGTATATACATGATGGTTAGTTCTGATATTCTTCTATTTCCCA
>NW_010531423.1:0-16239 GCF_000687285.1 Phaethon lepturus | reverse complement strand
CTTTCCCATTGTTATTAAGAGCAAGATCCAGAATTTTTTTTTTCTGATTATCATTAAAAAACTTGTCTGCGATGCTTATGCTGCAATAGAGTTGTTTTGCTCATTTTCTAAGAACTACAAGCCCTTCTCTCCTTGCAGAACAAGAAATATAAACAGCTGCATAAGGTTCTATATGAAATACATCCAGAAGCCACAATAAAACACTCTTGTTAACTGACACTTTCTATCAGCTGCCCATGAATGTGAAGCAGTTGGCTATGCACTGAAACTGCTGTACAATAATGTATTTCCCACTTTATCAGTTTTACTTGTCAGTGGGAAATTAATTTCATAGCCCTTATTTAGAAAGTTATCAAATTAGTTAATCTATGTATCAGGACAGTATAAAAATACTGCCTGTTGTACATTATAAAACTGATAAAACATAGTACTTGGAAGAGAAGAAATGGTTTCTTTTCGTTATGGAAATATTTAAGCATTGTTAATTGATATTTGGGTTGTCAGGAGCTGCTACTCAAGAGTATGAAGCAAAGTTCATGAAGCATTTTAAGACCAATAACACTTTTTGTCATCATTGTACACAACCCATCAGTATACAGTCAAACCTGTTAGATTCAGGCCAGCACCTATGTACAGTGGTGACATAGTTGCACAACCTCCTTTTGTTCTTTGATTCTTTTACAAACATCTTTAAGTTAGCAACGAAACCATGACATAAAAAGTAATAAAACAATCTTAAAAATCTGCTTTTTTTTTTTTTTAATAGATGGAGACCTATCACTTGGAAGAGGAACACTGAATAGGAATGATGGTAGTTTTGGCAGTTGTAAATTCCCGTTTCTGTTTTTGTAACTCATGTTACAAAGGCACTTCCTTTCTCTAAATGACAGGGCAATGGTTGTAGAGATAAGGTGCAGTGAATGAGGGATAGACAGGCTGAGTGAGAAAGCAAATGGAACTAGAGATGGATACAAGAGAACCAGAAATACCAAAGAAAAGGCAATGCTGAAGGAAAAGATTGTGACTTTGGTTTTGAGGTAAACTGAGCAATTTTTTTCATCAGTTCTTCAGAATATATAAATATTTATTTGCCTGTTTGTATATGAGCAGCACTAATATACACTTTACCATATGTGAAGT
This sequence comes from Phaethon lepturus, assembly GCF_000687285.1. Lineage (NCBI taxonomy): Eukaryota > Metazoa > Chordata > Aves > Phaethontiformes > Phaethontidae > Phaethon > Phaethon lepturus. The sequence continues at coordinate 15,099 of NW_010531423.1, read as the reverse complement.
TCTTATTGATGGAGACTAAAGCATCCCAAGAATAGTTGTCACAATTTTATTAATATTAAAATATACTTCTCTGTCTCTAGTGTGTTTATATAATCCCACTGTCTGAGCATAGAGCTAAGACAGCCAAAGTGTACAATTTGATCTATTGATGAAGGGTTTGTTTATTGACTGTATGAAAGCATGAAGAATTAACGAACATTGAATTTTAAAATAACATGTGTGCCATGTGATAATAGCAGTATTGTCTTATTGTAACAATAAGACATGTTACTAATGATGAATTCCCCTCACAACTGATCATTTAAGGAGCTATTTGAGTAATGGACTTTCTAAGAATGAAAAGTGTGCAACAACATCAAAAATTTTAAAATCTACAACTTACTGATCTCTTAGTCCTGAGATTTTTTAATTACTAACCATACCTATATTTATTTTTTAAAAATATTTTGGTTTGAGATGGATTAGATCTATTTTATATAATCATCTGATATGGACGAAAACAAACAAGCAACCAAACAGAACCCCCAATACCCAAACAGTTTAATTTCTTTTACCTTAGCACTTCTCCAAACCTGTCACTGTTATTAGTGTTCTTAACTCTTGCCTGTTACAATATTATATGTCACTATTGTATTTGTTCTTCTATGCCTCCTGTACAGATTGATAGGTTTAGATTTAAATTAGATCAAATTTCCTCTATTCATTGACCATCCTTACACGTCATAACACTGATTTTTAATAGGATGTTGTTGGCACAATAATGCAGAAAAAGAATCTGGTTAGTTTTAGGTTTTATTTTATTTTTATTCATTCATATAATAGTTTGGGAATTGATTACTAAAGGATGGAAATGAAAACAAACAGTGATAATTACCAAAATGAGAATACAAACTCAGAAGATAGCTGTAATTCTGCTGTGAGAATTTGTTATGTTCTTTGCTTTACATCCCAACTTCACCTCATAGCTAAATAAAAATTATATCAGTCCATCAGAGGGGGTTCACTTCTTCATGATATAAATGGGTAATACAGCACCTCTGAAAAAGGAATTTTATTTGATTAATTATTTTGCACATTTTAGGATTATTTTAGCTGTAATGCTGCAAGTAGGTTTACAATAAGTCTATGTTCCACTGGTTAATACTTAGAAGCAGTCATCATTGTAGATCCAAAGTCCTTACAAGAAGATGAATACTAATAAAAGAAGAAAATTAAATCAGTTTATATGAGTTTGGGTGTTTGCAACAAAAATGTTTAAACCAATTGGATTATTTATATTACCTTACAGCACTAAAACACGTTTTCCTGTCAGAATATTTGTGGCACGTTATTTACTGCTTTAAGAGATTACAGTCCTGCATGGTCTTCTAGGAGACTACAAGGTAAATTTCAAAATGGTGAGTAGAAAGCAGATCTGCCAATCTCATTAATTTAATGTCTGACTCTGTATTTATTCACAGTGGTCAGGTGCTATTATAGTTAGTCATGTCTTTTTAAAAATGGACAACTAAATTCTTCGTCTTCTGCATTAATATGTATTTCCAAAAAGACATTTTGACTGCATGCCAATATTATTCAAAGTAAATAAACATGCAGGTTTGTTCTGTGTAGCGAAAATATTCTCCTTGGCTAAGAGATTCTGTCCAGCTTTAAAGATACTACTTTTCTTTAAAATAGAAGATGGTTAGAGTAAGTTCAAGCTTTTTTGCTTCAAAGAAAAGATAGCATGTACTGCCCTGGCCCACCAGGACAGTGTACACTCTCAGTAATTATATCTTAAACTAGACATTTTTATATATTTTTATATATCTAGATATAGATATTTATTAGTATAGATATAAACTTTGAGATCTATGCTGTCATTCAACATATGTAAAATTTTACTCTCTTCAGCCTAATGGATAACTAAGCAAACCAATGTTGTTAACTTTGACAGAAAAATAATTCAGTACAAATGCAAACAAAATCCAAACTTTATTACAACATGTTGCCTTTTGTGCTATAAAGACATAAGCTGCAGGCAGAGCCAAACAGGGAAACGGATACCTACATCTGGACCACTAAATTTCTCTGATAAAGAAAGGATTATAAAATATTTCCTGTGTAACAAATGTGTATGTTTTATTTTTTTCTTTCTTTTTCTATGTCTTTAATAAAGGTAAGTAGCAAACGTGTGGCTTACAGAAAGAACTAATAATTATTCAAATTTTTTCTGGAACATTAGAATCTTAATGCAATTACTGTTATTAACACAGTAGTTATAAAAAGAGTCAAAAAAAGTCTAATTTTTTTCCTCCCACACCTTTAAAGGTTATCAGGGTAAGGCATCAGTGGTTACAATAGCATTATAAATATATGTGTGTGTATACGTATACACGCACAGACAAGGTGAGGATTATAAACAAGTGTCATCAGTGGTGATTTTGCCTGAAAATTCCTTGATGTTAAAACTGCAAGTGGCTATCTGTACTACAGTTTTGTCAGTCTTTCCCCCACCCTCCCAACAATGATATAGCTTATTAATTTCTTTTAAATTTACTTCAATATTTATTTTAAATGTCATGACTTCTTTCTCATCTCTTCTAAAAATAACTTGAGACATGAGAGTCACACTGGAAAGAATTGATAAAGTCATAATTATTTTCTTTGCTTTTTCAGTGACATATATTGTAGTGCTTTGTAGCTGGGGAAAGTTTGAGTGTAGCCTAATGAAGCTCTTTATTAATAGAACTGTGTGTTTCTCATACAAATGAAAGTTTTTCCTATCTTTGCATTGTTATTCTTGTATGTTGACCACGTAATCATTTAGAACAGAAGAGAAAAGACAGGAAAAGCATAAGAAGCTGAAAAAAATAGTATGATATCAGAGCAACACTAAGGAAACTTTAAGGCAATACTACGCTGTATCAGAAGAAGATAGGAACTGTTGTCATAGATCATATTCCTTATCTGCCAGCAATACTGATCATTTTGCTGTTTTCTAAAAAGAAAGTGCCATTATCATGTCAGAGCATTATGTACAGTGTAGGCCTGTGTTTTTCTAGGATCATAATGTAGTTTTGTTTAATAACATCATTTTGTGAAGACTAGTTTTTAAAATATGTATTTGATGTTGTACTTCTTTTAGAGCATACCTAATAGATATTCTGACTTTGGCAATAAGTATTGGCTGGACTTCTTCCAAATAATATTCCACTAACTGTTCCCACATTTTTTATTTCCATATAAAACTTCCCTCTGAACAGTTCTCTAATGAGAGACCAGAGATGATCAAACACTGACACAGGACAGGTAACTGATTTTTGATCATCTCATTAAAATTCAGAAAATAACAAAGAAAGATCAAGATTTGCTGAAGATATTTTAATTTTGAGCTGTATTTCAAACTAAAGATCTAGAGATCACTTTCTAAATGATCCTTTCCTAAACTTAGGTTATCATTCAGTACTGTTCTCCAACACCAATTGTTAGATCCTTTGCATCTTTTCAGAAATGTGGCAGTCACAGAGAATGTTAGCAAACAGGTTTTACCTCCGATTAACAAAAATAACTCAATGTGATATATGAATAATCTTTAAAATAACAGTTTAATAAGAGACTTCTACTGAATGTCACAGAAAAGAACAAATGAAGCAGATGAAGATCTATTGCAGTGACTTCCGTGCATGTGATTAGAAAGATGACAGTGAAAATACAAAGAATTAAGGAATCCAAACAACTTAGACTGAGAGAAGATGAATGAATGGACAAAGATCAATAATATTGAATGCATCTGAGCTGTCAGGCACTAGCAAAGAATTGATTGATCCAGAGCCTGAACTAATTAAAGTGTCATTGGTCACCTATGGCCCCCAGTTCAAATACTGAACAGATTTATAAAACAAGCTTTGATCTTTAGAAGCAATAAATAGATGGTACTGTGATTCAATTAGATTAGTACTCATCTGTCTAAAAGACTATTTTTCCTGTGAAGGTAGACTTACAGCAAGGTTTCAGCTTTATTGCTAATCACCATTCGTATCTTTCTATTCTTTTCATATGACTGAATTTTATTGACAACATTAAAATACCAAAATAATTTATGCTAACACTTCAGGTTTAATAATTATTGCTGTTTTTCTCAGTCTACGCTTTTGCCATATAATTTTCAACACAGCTTTATATATTGATTTTATATAATTGTGTCTTGTATTACTCAAATTACATTTAAATCAATTACTTGTTTTTGTACCGTTTCCTCAGAGTTACCTTTCATTTTTTTTATAGTTATGTTGTTTTTCTTAATTGTCAGTTTCCTTTCCTGATGGCCAAAGGTTTTCTTGCTCTTTAGCTTTATGACTTGAGCCAAATCTAATACAATATTTGTTAAATTCATGTCTCTCTACATTCTTACTACCATAAGTTAAAGAGGTAACATTCATCTATTTTCAGAGTATCTTTGTGGTTTGGTTTGTTTTGGTTTTGTTTTGTTTTGAATTTTGTAAGAATCCCTTCTTACTTATCAGTATGTTGAAGTACAGTTTCCCTTTCAGATCTTCCCTTGAAGTGATGTCAAGGTCATACTTTTCTTGAAAATTCATTTCAAGTGAAATGATAGAGGCTTCCAAAGCTACACAAGGGATTTAGGTCCCTTTGTTTTATCTAAAGTTCTGATATTGGCCAGAGGCCCAGGAATACTTATTAAACTCAAACCTCTTAATTTTAAAGATGGAAATACTTACTTTAAAATAAATATATATCCTGGTGCATAAATTGAAAATGGTATTTTAATAGTTTTCCTTATTTTAACTTTTTAGATAATCTGTGGCATGTTTGTCAATTTCAAGGTGAGTCTTTCGATTGGCTGCGAATGGAGCTTCACAGGGATCGAGTAATTCTTGTGCTTCATTCGGTGATTGTCAGTGCGAGACAGTGGCTGAACATACAGGCTTATTTTACAGAATCATTGTTAGACAAAGCGTTTCTTTAACCATTTAAAGTATTTCATCTTTCCTTTACTTCTTGTATTATTTTTGTTATACTCATGACTCTTCCTATTTTGGTTAAAATGTAATTGACTGTAAGAGATGTTTTGCTCACATAATCCATGAGCCATGATAAATTGCCTTTCAAGTGCATCTCATTTTAATGCAACAGCCATTAAAGCAAAGCATCTGACTCTCAGTAACAAAATTAATAAAAAAACTTTGATTTTTATCTCTGAAAAAAAAAATTTAAACTGTTAATCAAGTTAAACTGTTAGTATGTATGAAATTTACCATGTGTCATGGTTTAACCCCAGCCAGCAACTAAGCACCACACAGCTGCTCACTCACTCCCTCACAGTGGGATGAGGGAGTGAATCGGAACAGCAAAACTGAGAAAACTCATGGGTTGAGATAAAGACAGTTTAACAGGGAAAGCAAAAGCCAAGCACACAAGCAAAGCAAAACAAGGAATTCATTCACTACTTCCCATGGGCAGGCAGGTGTTCAGCCATCTTCTGGAAAACAGGGCTCTATCATGCGTAACAGTTACTTGGGAAGACAAGCACCATCACTCCAAATGCGATGCCATGCCACGCCACACTATTGCTTAACATGATGTCATATGGCATGGAAAATCTCATTAGTCATTTGCAGTCCCCTGTCCCAGCTGTGTCCCCTGCCAACTTGTATACTCCCAACCTACTCATTAGTGGGGTGGTGTGAGAAGAAGAAAAGGCTTTGACTCTGTGTAAACATTGATCACCAATAATGAAAAACATCCCTGTATTATCTACACTGTTTTCTGCACAAATCCAAAACACAGTTCCATAATAGCTACCATGAAAAAAAATAACTCTATCCCAGCCAAAACCAGAACACCATGTTGATAGCTGTTATTTCACTGTTGTTGGGGTTTTTTTTGTATTCACTTTCACCTCTCTCATGACTCTTAATATATAATTAAATTGTAATCATGTAGAAGAAGGAATCACATGTTTAAATTTTCACAGGTGAGTAGCAGCACACAATTATTGTTCCCAGTTACAATGGACTATTTCCTCACAAAATATAACAGGCAAGATATATATGGTTGCTTGCTTTAAGCACCCACCTTTGTCTTATATTACCAACAAGTACCTTTTGAATTATAGTGGAATGATTAAGAGTTTTTAGGGGGTTTTTTTCTCCATTAATTTTTGAAAAGTCGCTAGAAATCAATGTAGTGCTCTTACAGCCACCTTATGTTAGTCAAGAGAAAATACTTAAGAACACGGATATTTCTGGCTAGGGTCTTGAGAAATATTCAGTAGTACACATCAACCTCCTCTACACTCAGTATTCAGAACACAAGGATCTACTCTGAATGTAGAGGTCTACTCTGAGAGCTTCCCATCTATGAAGCTGCTGAATAAAAAGAAATCTGGAGTTTTCTTTGACTGATGTTGTTCTATGTGGAGCCTATTTTCCAGATACAAGAATGATTCCTACTCAAGTTTTCAGAGAGAATGGTGAAAGAATGCTTAGTTTATTTAATGTCAGTATTAGCTGTAGTTATATGTGAACTACAGAGCACTTTCACACTGATGACACTTTAAACTGTGTTCAAAAATATGTACTAATGACAATAAGAATATGAAGAAACTCAATATATGATTTCCGGAATCAAGGTTCCAGTGTGTATGTTTAAGTTTAACAAGACATACAGCTTGAATTGGAATTGAACTCACTTGTATGCCTTGTTATACAGCCAAATTCATCTGCATTTGGTGTTCTAACATCTGCCCTAATTCAGATGTTTACACTATAATATCAGTATCAGAGCTAGTTGGTCTAGGCTGCCTGTGTAGTCACTAGAGGGAAATAATATTTACGATGTGATTTGTCCTATTATTGAGTGTTTAAAACAGGCAGGGTGAATCACATTGTAAGATTGCCTATTTTTTTTTAATTCATAAGGAAGGCAGCCTAGATGCAGATGTCTCTGTAAAACATGCTAACAGTTAAATGAGAAGAATCCCATCCAAAACAGTATTTCATGAGCTCCAATGTCACTGTCTTATTTTCTCTTTCAGAGTACTTTTTTCCTTTTATCTTCTCAATTTTATTAATTAATTTTTTGTCTAGAAGCCTCTTGGTTGTTTTGCTTAACTGAACTTCTTAGACATTTGAGTCCCTCATATTATTACTGTTGTTATGTGCAATTCTATGAGTTTTACTTTCTAAGCAGTTCTTCTACTGACAGTATAAAATATGATTGAGGCACTGTTGTACGACATACAAATGAAATTCATAAAGCTTATTTTTCCAAATTTTCTGTTCTAAAATATTTAGTTGCATGCATTCTGTGAAGGTTTGGCCTTAAAACCTGAACTAATTTTATTAACAAAACTTGTATTTCCAAGGTAAAAATGCATCTCACACTTGAACTCAATAAAAATTTTTATCCTGATGTTTAAAATCCTTTAAAATAGGATGTTTATAATGGAAAGCATGATAAGAAATAAACTGAATCATCAGTTCAGAGATATATTGAGAAATGTGCAACTTAAAAAGTTTCTGGAATCAGGGCTATAAATATGGTTTGATATATTATCTCTCAGAAGGAAGATTTAAATGTAACATGCAGAATTTTAAATGAAATTAGTTTACATATTTTGAATATTTATAACAGCTAAGATTGATAACATCTGTTTACTTTCAGATTACAGTGATTAAAAAATACATTTTGATACATATTTCCAGCAGAGACCTTAATTACTACAGGAAGAAATATCTACTCCAAAACTAGTATATAACTTCTGACCTCTCATAACAATGTCCCTGATATTATATGTTAGCTTTATCAATTTTTTTCTGCTGTTCTTTATATTCTTAATTAATATGACCTATACATCCATAACATTAGCAAAATAAAATAGCTTTTTGGAAAAATGTCCTTATTAAAACTGATGCAAAACATTTCAAAAACTACATTCACATCACTGAGATACAATTATTGGATTGTCTTTATTAAAAATCAAGCCATATTCCTTTATCATTGTATATTTTCCTGCAGTGTGTGTTAGTTTGGTTTTTTGTTTGTTTTTAAAGCAAGTTTTAAGTATTAACAGATTTCTTATTTGGCAGAAAAGAGAAAGCTGCAATTTGATACACTTTACATAGCTGGAAGAGACTGAAAGGCCTTATAATGATATGAAACTGGTAAAGATCAGAAACAAGTTTTCCTGTGTATGACATTGTCTATTCTCAATCCTTAATGCTCTCTGTCAAATGAGTAGTCTTTTGAGATCAAGATAGAATGTAATTACATTTTAAACAGAATCTAACATGAAGTGTGTTCAAAAATGTACCTCTGAGGAGCTACAACAGCGACATCTTTTAAAGAGACTTCTTCATGACCAGCCAAACTGAGGTGAATCTGTTGTCCTAGACATTTTACAAACTGTATACTAGGGTTGAGAAATGTAAATAGGATGACATAAGTGATTTGGGTTTACTTTTCTGTATTGCTTGGCTTTTTTATTGTGTTTTGTGATAGGTAAGTTTAGTTAGAAAGTTAATTATGTTCTCAAGAATTGTGAGTCTTTGTTAACAATTGGCAGTTCCCACTGTCATGTTCTTCACCTTGGTTCTCTCAGTGTTCTACATAAATTAAAGAATGAAGACCTTTTTTTAATATTTACTTCTTGCCTACACCAGAAGCCAAACATGTAAGTTTAACAGTCCTTTCTGTTCAGACCTGCAGTCTTTTGTTTGCTCCTAAAAGAAGATAATTGCTTTAACTAAAACCACTGAGACTCCCACCTCCCAGCATGCAAATATGTGAAGCTGAAAATGAGGATATGATTCGTTTGCCTAAACTTAGTTGCCTAACGCTAAGTAAGATCCCTTAGGGTATCTCACATGCTTTACAACAAGTGCTGCAGAAAAGTACAGATCTCATTTAGCTCAAGTTGTATCTGTCAGTTGTGGATGTCTTGGATACCATAAGTACCTCAGCTGTTAATCGATACCTTTGGATAGCCAATTGAATTAAGACAGAAAGTCTCCTAAGTAATAACAAACAAATGCAGAAGTCCTGTTATTGTAGTGCAAAGTGTCAAAAATCCCAATATTTCTTCAATGTGTTTCCCTATATTTTCATGAAAGTAAGAGTTACGTGCAAGTAACCTAGAATTTGTTACTCCATGCCTAAAAACTTCCATTATACCAACGAAAAGTTACCAATTTTATATGAAATTCAACAAAGCAAGACCTGTAAAATGTATGTGCAGTATCTGTGAAAGAATCTTTGAAGATTTTTATTGCCATGATAAGTTGCCTTATGAAAGAACAGAAATCCGTTGTTACTTAGTTGAAAATATCACAGTAGCATAGAAGTGAGAAGTCCATTTTGTTCATTAAGCTTCTGTTATTAAAAGGACATTGCTGTTTGCAGAAAATGGGCCTCTGCCTATCATCTAGTATGAAAAGCATCTTTTAAACTCATCCAAGATATAAAAGAAACTATTTTCCTCAAATTTTCTTGACCTCTCTTTTTCTTTCCCCTTTTTATTGTCCTGCCTCTGTTAGACTTGCTGTGCTGAAAAATGACAATGGCACATCTGAAGCCAAATTGTGAGCCTGACAGTAGGGAAGAAATGGACACAGAGGCAAAATCACTTTTGTAAATATACTTGAACTTTTCAGCATAAAAGATTCTGCCTGTTGTTTGACAAATTTCTTTTTTTCCCTTTCTGTCCTTTGTGTTCAACTTTCTCTGTTATGTTAACACCGGAAATTTTTGAAATGCTTTAAGACATAAAAGTAAATTGTAAGCACTTAGCCATTGCAATGTTATAAAACTTTTCTGAACTCCAAGCAAAAACTGATGTTCAAAGCATAATTATGGGTTTTAAGTTAGTTTGAAACTAATCAACAATAGCTTCATGTGATAAAATGTTTTAAAGGAGTGGATGGAATTTAGTAAAGGATTAATAAACTCATGATCAGAACCAGAAAGAAAAAGGAATTTCAACACTTGAATGTTGATCCTGAAAATCCCATGTGACTGCTGTTTCAATAGGTGACATAGAGTTGGGGTTTTTTGTTGCTTTGTTTGTTGTTTTTTGTTGGGGGTTTTTTTAGATCTTTTTGTTCTTAGGCAAGTAGAAGATCTATTCAGTTCATATATAGAAATATGTTGTTAAAATAGAAGACACATATTGGTGCTTTTCTCATGCTAGACTGAAGGAGAGATGACTCTCATTTAACATTGATCATCCAACATATAGTATCTAATTTAAGCTTGTTGACAATAGTGATTTGTCCCTTCCTAAGTAAGATGTCAGACATAATCAGGATGAACCTTCTTTGCAGGTTTTGATTTTTCTTCATGAACTGTAGAGAGAAAATGAACTTAGACTATATACTAAAGATAAATGATAAAACTTGGTTCAAAATGAACCCCACTGCAGCTGAAAAGCTTCTTATATACCTTGAGGCGTTCCATCACATGTTTTCAGTTTGTACCTAATTATGCTACACCCTATTAAAGCAATGAGTTCCCTATGAAGATATCACTTCTTTTTTTTCTTTTTTCTTAAGACATAGGTGATGCTATCCACCTTTAATAAAAATTCCCCATGATTCCAGGTTGTGGAATATGAAAGGTCATCACCATTTTAGTACATGGAATTAAAAAAAAAAACACCTCAAAACACCAACCAACAAACCAAACAAACAAAATACCATTTACCTTTAGGGAGGTTAGCTTAGCGTCATCATACAGGCTACTCAGTACGGAGAAGGTAAATGACTGATAAAAAAAAAATCAAACCAAATCCCTCTGGCAAAAAGCAAGTACAAAAGTAAGTGTATAAATATGGAATAAAAAGTAAAAAACTTTATAAGCATTTTTTAGAAGGTGTGGCTTCTGATTTCCATGTCACTAATTCTTTTTGTATTAAATCAAATTACTCCCTGCTGAATGGAAAAAGGGTAACATTGCATCCACTTTTAAAAAGTGTAACAAGGAGCACCCTGGGAACGACCAACCCGTTGGCCTCACCTCTGTGCCTGGGAAAAGCACGGAGCAGATCTTCCTAGAAGCTCTGCTAAGGCACATGGAGGGCAGGGAGATGATTCAAGACTGCCAGCAGGGCTTCACCAAGGGCAAGTCCTGTCTGACACACCTAGTGGCCTTCTAGGATGGAGTGACTACATCAATGGACAAGGGAAGACCTACCAATGTCATCTATCTGGACTTCTGTAAGGGCTTTGACACTGTCCTCCACAACATCCTTCTCTCTAAATTGGAGGGATATGGATTTGATTGGCAAACTGTTGGGTGGATGAGGAATTGGTTGGATTGTGGCGTCCAGAAGGTAGTGGTCTATGCCTCAATGTCCAGATGGAGATCGGTGATGAGTGGTGTCCCTCGGGTCCATACTGGGACATGTACTCTTTAATATCATTCATCAGCAACATTGACAGTGGGGTCGAGTGCACTCTCAGAAATTTTGCAGATAACACCAAGAGGAGTGGTGCAGTTGTCACACCTAGCGGACATGGTGCCATCCAGAGGGACCTGGACAATCTCGAGGAATGGGCCTGTGTGAACTTCATAAGATTCAACAAGGCCAAGTGCAGGGTCCTGCACCTGGGTTGAGGCACAAGTCCCAGTATCAATACAGTCTGGGGGATGAAGGGATTGAGAGCAGCCCTGACGAGAAGGACTTGGGGTACTGGTCGATAGAAAGCAGGACATGAGCCGGCAACATGTGCTTGCAGCCCAGAAGGCCAACTGTATCCTGAGCTTCATCCAAAGAAACGTGGCCAACAGGTCAAGGGAAGTGATTCTGCCCCTCTACTGTCCTCTGGTAAGACCCCACCTGAAGTCCTGCGTCCAGCTCTGGAGCCTTCAGCACAGGAATGACATGGACCTGTTGTAGTGGGTCCCAAGGAGGGCCACAGAAATGATCCGAGGGATGGAACACCTCTCCTATGAGGAAAGACTGAGAGAGTTGGGGTTGTTCAGCCTGGAGAAGACAAAGCTCTGGGAAGACCTTCTTGCAGCCTTCCAGTACTTAAAGAGGAATTATAAGAAAGATGGGGACAGACTTTTTATCAGGGCCCATAGTAATAGGACAAGGGGTAATGGTTTTAATCTAAAAGTAGGTAGGTTTAGATTAGACATAAGGAGGCAATTTTTCACAATGAGGGTGGTGAAACACTGGAACATCTAGTTTGTTGCCTTTTGTTACACTGTCTACAGTTTCCCAGGGAGGTGGTAGATGCCCCATCCCTGGAAAGATTCAAGGTCGGCTTGGATGAGGCTCTTGGATAACATCTGATCTAGTTAAAGATGTCTGTGGTCATTGCTGGGGGTTTGGACTAGCTGACCTTTAAAGGTCCTTTCCAGTGCAAATTATTTCATGATTCTATGATTCTATGAAATGCTTAAAATGCTCATTGGAGACCTGTTAACTATATATAGAGGTGACTAGGCTCTGTCTAGGTGTATAAGTTGAGTATGATGAATCCTGGCGTGACAATTGTTGTATGATATCAGCTACATGGTATATGCAACCCTATCAAAAGTAGAGCTTCCAGTAATTGGAAGATTTTAAGCTTATACACACAGAAAATCAGGTAATTAATTTAAATGGTACTTCAGTCTGGTATAAGTGTAATCTTAATAATGTCCGGTTCACAAGACAGAAAGATTTTTATTACATGGATATAGTGCCTAGAGGACTTACAAGGAGTCATTGGAGGGGCTGAGCTTGCTTAGTCTGAAAAAGTGGAGGCTAAGGGGATGTATAATAGCAGCCTGCAGTATTTGAAGGGCAGTTACAAAGATGATAAAGCCAAGCTCTTCTCCATAGACAGTGTAACAAAAGGCAACAAACACTTAACACAGATTTACAAGACATAGCTACAAAAAATCATGCCTCACCAAATGTACTAGAGAGATCCCTATTTTGGTGCTAGGAGACTGGAAGACACAGACCTCCAGTTGTCCCCTCAAACCACCACCAATTCTATGATTCTTTGACTTTATGATACACAGTTCTACAGTGTCAAAGCAAGCAAACGGATTTTTCGGTTTTCTAGTTTGTTTTGTCTTCTCTAAAGTATTTGGATGTGAGGAAGACAAATATCAGTGACCAGCTAGAACGTTGACCTTCAACTGAGTCTAAGAGCTCAAAATGATATATGAAAGTAGTTCTGAATCTTTTTGAAAGGGTGTATATTGCTTCATGTAATTAATTGTTGTTGCAATCTCATAACCATGGCCTCTGTTCCTCAGTTATTGTTCATGCTAACATCTGTTGATGTTCCTCTGTCAGTAAGGTGTCCAGAAACTAGTAAGAATTTGTTTCTTTCATATGTAATTTTGCCTATATTTTTAACTGAAAAAAATGTGGTCAAAAACATACATCTTTGTCTATTTTGCATTGCTTGTGTTGGAGAATTATTTTACAAACATAAATCATATCTTTTTGTCTCAAGGTCAGTAGTAGATCAGTTATTATCTCTATATGTGTGAATAAGGTTGCATGAGAAGAAATATGAACTGCAATTTCAAAATATGTCTTTTTGTAACCTTAGTATTCTGATACTCAGATTCTCAGTAAATGGAATTTATTGATCTTGGGATAAATAGTGATGAGTGAAAAACAAAGCAGGAGAGAACTAATTCAGCTCTAATGAGACTGCTGGAACATCAAGCTATTCAAGAATGGAAATACAAAGATAAATGATCAACAAAGCTGCCAGGAATAGAGAAACAATCTTGTAATATTCAGCATTGTTTTCTTTTCCACTTAGTTTGGATCGGAATTATTTCTCACAGCATTTTCTGTACTAATTTACTGCAACAATGCTTTTCATTTCTTTACAAAACCCCTGTTTTCAGTGGAAAAAAATGAGATTTTTATTAATGAAATTTTGATAAAGAGGTCAGAATAAGTATGATACACATGTAGAGGTTAATAAAATGTATGGAAATGGAATAATAATCTACCCAAGTATATTTTTATGGAATAGATTAATTTTCAATAATAAAAAATATTCAGACTGCCTCTTTCCTTTGTATGCATGAATAAAAGATTTTAAAGCATACTGAAAGTCTTTGAGGATTTTTTGAAGTCTCTGCATAATTTGCAAACTCACCTGTACTAACATGGAACCTGTGTGGAGATTTTGCTGGAAGACAACTCTCCACCATTCAAGGACTTGAGGATGTTGAAGACTTTTATCATGTCATTATATGTAATATCTAAATTACTCTGTCTCTAACAAACCTCTTTAACTGATCCCTTTATTTTCATTTACCACCAACTCTAGCTCTGATTATTGCGTTATGACTATGAATTTCATTATGTTTCTGTATTAAATTGCTGAGATGTTGGAAATATTTGCTGCTAACTTTATGTTTATTCATTGTTCACTCTAGAAGACTTATCATGTTTGTGAGATTTTTCCCTTAACATAAGCAGTAATCTCACTGCAAATTTGCTGCAACATATATTGATCTTGTCAAATTAGCATGCAGTGCTGGATGCACAAAGTTAATGATTGTCATATTTGAACTTCTTTGAAAAGATAATGATGTTTACAATTTCAGCTGCAGAAGAAAACCTGTAGGATATTGGCTATTGACCCACAGTGCTTTAAGTTCTGACTGAAATATACACACCACTAAAATCAGGGACATGGTTATTGGAAATGTTTTTTTCATTAATTTGATGTTTCTGCTATCTGGAGAATTCAGGATGATTTCACTATGTCCTTCCACTATTTCCCAGGAAAAAAAAAATCTTAAGTATTTTCTGAATTCTTCAAAACCTTATCATATATAGTGTAGTATTTATACAACAGAAAACAATAAAATGGTTTGCTAATAGAAATAATGCTTCAGCTTGCTTATTAGGAACACATTAGTAAATACATAGTAAAAGGTCAGGTACTTTGATATTATGATACTATGGACATAAATAATTCAACTTATTCTATTGAGCTTAATGGGAGTTTCCTGGACAGAATCTGTCTCATTACATATGAGTTGTTTATAAACAGTTATAATTATTGCATGTGTGGTTAGAATTTCATATTTTAGGGGGCTGGAGCACAAGTCTTATGAGGA
>NW_010531422.1:54594-62821 GCF_000687285.1 Phaethon lepturus | reverse complement strand
CGCCGTCCCTTGTCACAAGCTTGCCGCACCCGCGGTCCCCACCTGCGCCGTTGTCTCTCCTGCCTGCTGCCCAAAGACATCTGTCTTTCTGCTCACGATTTGTGCGAGGATCCTCTCTTTTGTTCACGTACCCGGGGGGCCCCCCACCCGGGTTCGCACACCGAGGGACGCAGTTGCAAGCGGCCTCTCGCACGCACGCACGCCGTGGATCGCCGGCGTGTTCACGGGGTGGGAGAAGGAGGAAGCACACGCTACCCCAAACTACCCCGAAGCTGCCCGGCAGCCCCGCACCCGGCTGTCCTGAGGCACCGTGGACCAGGCCGGCTGGGGGGGCCTGTGGGTGTCAGAAATGGGCTCTTTTTTTGTCCGAGCTGCTTCCCGAGACACCTCCAGGAGAAACCTGCACCATCCACTGCGCACTGGAAGGTGCCATTTAAGAGCACTCGGGCAAAAAAACCCACATCAGAGTCACAGACAGGTAAATCAATTAATAGTAATAGTAATAATCGTAATAGTAATAGTAAATCAATTTATAGTAATTGATACAAATTAATAGCAAATCAATTAATGTTATCTATCATATTACTCACCACATCTTTCGAGGTTGCCTTTAGTTGTGTATCATCTCCCTGATCAGATATAAAAGAGTCACATAACACCACCTTTCTCAAAGACAAATAAAACAAATAAAGCTGAAA
The DNA here is from genome assembly GCF_000687285.1 of Phaethon lepturus. Taxonomy (NCBI): domain Eukaryota; kingdom Metazoa; phylum Chordata; class Aves; order Phaethontiformes; family Phaethontidae; genus Phaethon; species Phaethon lepturus. Next base: position 62,123 of record NW_010531422.1, on the reverse strand, counting down.
AACTGAAGTGCACTAATGCAGAAGCCATCACGGCAAGAATAAATCTGAACAAAGAGAAAACCCTGCGTCTCAGCATAGTGACAACGTCACCATCCGAAGGGGCACCAGTTTCCATCCCTGGACAAGGCACGGGTCGCTTAGCATGTCTGGGCCCTGGCAGCGTTTCCCTGTCCCACCCTGGCTGGTTCGGCCTCGGTACGCTCCAAACCCTTTTCCCAGCACCGCTGGGCACGGTAGTTACCTGCCAGCATCTGACAGAGGGATGGGGAAAACCAACTGGGAGCACGGCACGCTCCAGGATCCGCAGCCTGCCATTTGTGCCAACATCCGGGTGTGCAGGGGACGGCGCTGCGGCAGAAAAGCCTCCAGACAAGCCCGAGGTCTCGCTTTCAGAGCTGCTCTATGGATGGACAATAAAAAAATGGGGTCCCGAGGGCAGTCTTCAGAACTTCTTCTCAGAACTCATTTTCCCCCACCCTGTGGTTCCCTTCCACAGCCCATGTTTGAGTCAGGTGAACAAAAGCGTACCCCAAGTTCTTAAGGCATAGAAACGCCATCTTTTCTACCAACAAGGCAGCATTTCCTCCTGTAATAATATTTTTTTCCAATCTACCTAGGTCTTCAATCTCCTGCCCCAAAGCAAAGCACCTTTGTCACCACACGTGCGAAAACCACCAGCTGTCCTGCTGTTAGCGCGGCTGCAAAAACCTTCGCCTCTGCCGCGTCCCCCACTCAGCCCACCTCCATCTCCTCCGAGCGCTCGCCGCGGCCCACTGTCCCACAGAGGGCACTACGCGTAAGCGCAACCCAGCAAACGCGTCGCCGCTTGATGTCACACCAGCGCTCGGAAGGCTGCGGTTTCCACCCCGAGAAAATCCGAATGCTTCAGGCATGTTATTACTGCCATCTCGTAAGAAGAAAGGGAGCGGCAGGCTGACGCCGCACAAAAGGATACGTTTTCAAAGCGCACACTGTGCATTCGTACTCGCGCCGAGATGTCAGGCGAGGCTTCCCGCTTTGTGTCGCAGTGGAATGTCTCTAGCCCCTGAGAGCTGAAGTACATTAGTTCAGTGACATAAGGGAAGAGAATGGTACCTCAAAGGACATTTGATGTTTCAGTATGCAACCATGCATGTCACTTTGTCTCCAGCAAGGATGAGGAGACACATGCTCTTCCTCTGTCCACAACATGTGGACCACAGGCATTCCTTGTAACACACTCTTAAATGTCAAAGACAAGTTTGCATTCAGTCCCTTTACTACTGCAGCCAGTAGAATATTTTTATCATGTCCCCAGTTCAGGGATAAGGAGATAAAGGCTTTAAATACCAGAGATGCTGACCTCACTCATAGGAATTTTACCGCTAGACTTCCTTGGGTGTCAGGATTTCAACCTGTATGTCTAAGAAAGGATCCACATCTAGGTTGCTGAGCCTGCTTTTACACCTGCAGAGAGGTAAGTGCAGGTTTATGCAAACACCTACCAATAGAGTGAAAATCCACGGCTTTCTCGCCCGCCTACCTCATTTTAAGTGATGCAAAAATCCCAGCTATGTGCAACGTATGCATGCAGAACAGAGCAGCCAAAAAGGGAGGAAAAATATCTGCCCACCTTGTATCCCACTTCTGTGCTGCCTCCATTGCTTGGCATGCTCCAAGGGGACATGCAGGAATGTACTCCAGGAGGGGGACGGCTTACAGGACAGTAAAAGAAAGTACTTTGTGCTTCCAGTCCACTGAGGAAATTGCTCATCTGTTGCTTCTTTAAATACCAGACCCATACTTAAGCTGAAATGAAGTTTTACTCTTCACACAGACCTCTCTCCTAAGTGCGTCTCAACTGCTGGTTTAGTTCTAATGCAGCCAAATGAGCTGAAAAATAGCAGCTAGAATCTGCCTTCAGTCCAAGGGGGTGCCGGTGTCTTTTTGGTATTCCTATATTTAAAATACAACCTTTGTCAATTCAGTACAATCTACCTTTTTCATTTCTGTCTGATAGTCCCTTATTTCTCTCTTACAAACCGTGAAGATTGGTTTTGTCTTCAGAATCCCTCTCTAGAGAGCCCCTCAGCTTTCTGCAGCACGAGGAACCCAGAGTGGGATTAGAAACTAATAACATGTTGGCAATCACAGTCATGTATTTTAATCACTGAAGCACACCCTGAAATGACAGTATTCCAGGTAGAGACCAAGTAATGCAAGGCCAGTACTCGAGTTCCTGACATCACACTTTTATAACCTGAATTTCTACATTGGCTCTTAGAGTTATATACTCCTGTGCAAAGTAGGAACACAAGAGTATATACAGCTTGTAGTAGCACACTACAAGCACGAGTCTCCTCTGAATAGTAGTGGTTGTTTGCAGTCTTTCTATAAAACCAAATTTTCTGCTCCCAAGCAGAAGAAAAGGAGAGGAAGACTCAGTACAATGGATTGAGAAAGGTAGTACCAAAGCTAACAGCCTGTTTTCAAAGGAATATTTTACAGCCATTTAAATCCACTCTGTGTTAGCTTTGCAGGACTGCCATGTCCAGCTAGGGAAGCTGCCTAGGCCACAGAAATGCAGTACAGAAAACTTTTAGATAATTTCCTTTTTTTTCCCCACAGCTATAAGACTAATTCTGTATCAGCAATAGTGTGGCCAGCAGGAGCAGGGAAGTGATCGTGCCCCTGTACTCGGCACTGGTGAGGCCGCATCTCGAATCCTGTGTTCAGTTTTGGGCCCCTCACTACAAGAAGGACATTGAGGTGCTGGAGCGTGTCCAGAGAAGGGCAACAAAGCCGGTGAGGGGTCTGGAGCACAAGTCTTATGAGGAGCGGCTGAGGGAACTGGGGTTGTTTAGTCTGGAGAAGAGGAGGCTGAGGGGAGAGCTTATCGCTCTCTACAACTACCTGAAAGGGTGTTGTGGCAACCAGGGTGTTGGCCTCTTCTCCCAAGTAACTAGTGATAGGACGAGAGGAAATGGCTTCAAGTTGCACCAGGGGAGGTTTAGATGGGATATTAAGAAAAATTTCTTCACTGAGAGACTAGTCAGGCATTGGAACAGGCTGCCCAGGGAGGTGGTGGAGTCGGCATCTCTGGAAGTGTTCAAAAAAGTGTGGATGTGGTGCTTCAGGACATGGTTTAGGGGACATGGTGGCGCTGGATTAATGGTTGGACTTGATGATCTTGAAGGTCCTTTCCAACCTTAGTGATTCTCTGATTCTGTAATTCAGCCAGCAAGTTTCCCTGCAAATAAGACGTTTCAAAACCACCATTTCAATTCTAATTCACGTAACATAACATATTAAATCCACATGACCAGTTCTCATCGAAGTCCAGGGTTCCTGTTTTCAGGGAGAGGTTCAGGCTGAGAAGACAACGTGACAGGAGTGTAGGAGTTTGCTCACTAGCCCTGACTAATTCATCACATTGTAGAAGCTGAAACTACAACAGAAGTTGATGGCATTAGAGTTACGCAAGTTCCACTTCCATGAAACACTAGAAAAGCAAGCTCACTGATGCTATCTAGCCTCTCTCGAACATACAGTTCTGGAAGGGCTGCAGAGCGGACACGGGCTGTACAGGCAGATGTCAGGGCACAGAGCAGCAGATACAAACCCATAACCCCCTTTGAATGCACTTATTTTCCCAAGCAGGTGCTAATGGCCGAGACCAACAGTGTCCTGGCCTGTATCAGCAATAGTGTGGTCAGCAGGAGCAGGGAAGTGATTGTGCCCCTGTACTCGGCACTGGTGAGGCCGCACCTTGAATCCTGTGTTCAGTTTTAGGCCCCTCACTACAAGGACATTGAGGTGCTGGAGCGTGTCCAGAGAAGAGCAAGGAAGCTGGTGAGGTGTCTGGAGCACAAGTCTTATGGGGAGCCACTGAGGGAACTGGGGTTGTTCAGTCTGGAGAAGAGGAGGCTGAGAGGAGACCTTATCGCTCCCTACAACTACCTGAAAGGGTGTTGTGGTGAGGTGGGTGTTGGTCTCTTCTCCCAAGTAACTAGTGATAGGACGAGAGGAAATGGCCTCAAGTTGCGCCAGGGGAGGTTTAGACTAAATATTGAGAAGAATTTCTTTACTGAGAGAGTGGTCAAGCCTTGGAACAGGCTGCCCAGGGAGGTGGTGGAGTCACCATCACTGGATGTGTTCAAAAAACATGCAGACGTGGCACTTCGGGACATGGTTTAGGGGGCATGGTGGTGTTGGGTCGGTGGTTGGACTTGATGATCTTAAAGGTCTTTTCCAACCTTAATGATGCTATGATTCTGTAAAGCCAACCTGTTGGAAACGTTTGTCTTCTGCAGGCTTGCCAAAGCCTGGATTTTATGTTTCTGGGAGGTAAATGCAGGCTGGCTTCAGCCCACAGGACGCCACAGCCAGCAGCGCCCAAGCCCATGTCCTCCCTGGGGACGTGCCCTGGTTCTCTCCCACAAGAAACCAGCCAGACCTCAAGGGAAACCTTAGATGTCCCAGATGCAGCTGAGGCTGGTGCCACAAGGAGAACACACACATGAGGACAAATAAGGACTGGTCACATTAAGGACAAAGCTGCCACAAAAACGCACGGGGGTCATCTCGTCTCCATTCCAGCAGGAGTAGGATATAAAGCCCAGCTGCTCTGTAAAATCCGGCAGATCTGAACACCTCTCCTCACAAGTGTGAGGGATCTCACACCCACTCGCTCATTTTCACATTAGACATTTGTAATTAATAATTCCAGGCGGTGACACAAAGCATTTTGTTTATTCTGATCAACCTTTTAATCCCATCTCACCTTCAAAATAAATTACCAAATAAAGTCTTCCATGAACTACACTCTAAATCATGAGGTGGTCACAGGACCAAAACTTCCCACCAGAGAAAAGAAAAAATACCAAACTTTTTGGGGAACTTGTTTTGGTTTCACCTATTTGTTTCTTCCCAAAATGTTAGGATTCTGCAAGATTTTAATCTGACACAAAAATCAGGATGCAGTAAACAGCAGATTCTTTGCCCAATCACACATCAGTTAAATGATCTTAAAGAAATACCAACACTTTAACAAGGGAATTTCTTCTACAAAATCCTGGTAAAAACATTCCTGGAAAACAGTCATTTAAAAAAATGTTTTAGTTGGTTTTGATGTGTTGTAGGAGCCTGTTTTATTGGGGTAGGTAAGTGGATTTAGAAAAAATCAAATTAAAAAACCTGACACAGCATTCTGCAAAAAGTTATCTCAGTGCACAAGCTCTTAGAAATTAAGCCTCAAAACATCCCTGTAAGCCAAGGACTACAGACAGGGAAACTTGCATCAACAGGCCAAGTCACATGACAAGATCATACAAGCACTCAGTCTTGACTCTTGTGATGATCATATCACATCACAATTGTTTTGTAGAGAATGATTTATTGTGACTATGATAATTACCGTTTAGGTTTCATATTAGTGTTATCCTGCTGGAAAGTAACCCCGCTGTAAGATGGGACGTTTTTGAGTAGAACAGTCTCATCCATTACAAACCTTTTTCATATTTAACCCATATCTGCGAGCTTTAAGACGCTAAACCTGCATGGGCTCTCAGTTGTTTAGATACCAAAATGGAAGTGCTGCATCAGGCTAAAACTGCAGAGTAACGCTGATGTAGCAATGAGCACCAGCTGCGTCATTAGAGAAGCACAACTCTACAGATCACAGGGTGTATGTCCCTTCTTGCACTCTAGGTTGGCTTCCCTCTGCACTCCCCACTTTCCTTTTGCTTTTACTTGGCTTTAGATTTTGACTTGGCCAGTCGCCTGTGCTGACAGACACCAATTCCCAAGGGACTTGTCTTGCCCTCATTACCAGCAGGTATCACGTTGAAGGATGTGAAACACCTTTGCTGCCGAGGTTTAGGCTGCAGTCCCTGCTCTGGGGACTGCCGGGGAAAGCCCTGCTTCCTCTTCTCCCTGCCGCGGCAGAAGTCAGCGCCAGCATCTTGATCAACTCTATGTCCGTAGTTTTCTACTTGCAGCATCTCCCTCCACAGCCAAGAGATGAAAAGCTTCCCCTGCCAGCTGCCCGCAGCGCCAGGCTATCAGGCAGCTGGTCTAACTCTTTACTAGCTGCTTCCTGTCCCTCTCATCACAGGATTATTTACTGATTAATAGTTGTACACTTCTGTAAAAGAGCAAAAATGCCTCTCTGTGTGAAAAAGTTTAAATATATAAAAACACTTCATAAAAATATTTATTAAAAAATCAAAATGCCCCATGAGCCTGTAAACATTGCCTGTAAAATCTCTGTTAACTGGAATAATTTGAAATACAGTCACTCAGGCTCTTTTCTGCCCTGTCCAGTAAGATTTTAAAATAACCAATAGAAATGCCGTTTGTCTTGTACTTCGACCCTCATCACACCCGTTCTTCTTCTTTCTTTGTTTCCAATGTGACAGTTTGATTTCCCAATATCAGCAATTTTCTTTGGAGGCATCATTTGTCTTTGCTTTTAACAGAGTTCAGCATGGCCTGATTCTGAGGCTTTCTTATGGAGTGGGCTTGAGATCGGATCGGTAACACGAGCAACACCAGGATGCTTAGAATGTGCATGTGAAAATACATAGACCTGGGAACAAAATCAGAAAGAGAATTTTATACTTTTGTTGGTAATAACATGAATTGTGCAACCTCAATAAGTCCATGAAGAATTTAGTGCTAAAGGATGAATGCAGAAGGTAGGAACCTGACCTAGACAGCACAAAAATACACCCTTGAATTTCACACAGCCTATGCATGTGGTATCTGCTGGCATCGATGAAAATGTTGCTGTGGATGTTAATGAGACAAGGAATCAATCGGCAAACTCCAGAATCCAAAGTCTGACAGCTCAGATAAACCCATGTAATTCAACCCCAGACTTATTAATCTCTCTAATGTTAAGAGTATACATGGCTACATTCTGAAGAAACATCTTTCATGCTTAGGACATAAAAATTGTACAAGTTTTTTTTTTTTAATTTTAAAAAGTGACAGAAAAAAAAATAATTCCAAGTGCTGAGATCAGAAATAAATCAAAACACTTGACTTTTAACTGGGGAAGGTCAGGTAATCGTGTTTACAGAAGGATTATGTTTTTGAAGGCAACTACTCAGAGGTATCTTTATTTGATATCTTATTAAATATAAAATATTTATATTTCAAATAATTTGGTATACACAAGTTCAAACAGGAACAAAAAGTACTTAAACCAATTACATGAGGCTCTGGCAGCTTGGGAAGGATGATGTTTGGGAGCAGTATAGTCCAGCTCTTAACCACAGAAATGCACCTTTCTCTGGTCACATTTATGCTTCTTACCATAGTTGTTAATATCCCTGTAAGGTGCTTAAGACCACTGCTAGGTGTTCAGTGCTCCAAAAATTCATGCCCTGATCCAAAGGCCTACAATTTTCTTGCTTAACAGTCTCTAACTTTAAATGTTAACTATGTTCAAAGTCACTAGGGCAAAAAATATTAAGGAATGAAACTATGAAAGATTCAGAGTAATTTTTATATGGTAAGTTTTCTGTGTTGAAATAAATGTTTCA
>NW_010531422.1:0-54563 GCF_000687285.1 Phaethon lepturus | reverse complement strand
AATGATAAAAGAAACAGGAATAGAAAATGTCAAAATTCAACTCCCTTCAAACAGGCTTACTGACAGCAGCTATCTTGACTATCAGTTTTATGTCTTTTATGTTAGAGGAGGGAATTGTCTGTCGTCTTAACCAAAACCTGTTTCTCTATGTTGACAGTTTACTGTAGAATGAAAGAAAAGTAACATAAGGTAGTTCAGTCTCCCTTTTCAAATTATTTTCTCATTTTCTCTATTTCAAATTATTTTTATTAGAGTATATTCAATATACTCTGCAACACCAGTGTTTTCTTATTTTTAAGGAACCTAGGGAAGCTCTCGCTTCCTATGGAAGCATTCAAAAAGAAAAGCATACACATTTCAAGAAGTAACCCCCTGCCAGGCATCCTCCTTTTCTCCTGCTGACCGATCACATCTCCTGTTCTACACATTCGGCAGCTGGAAAGCTGGTCTCTTCTCATCGAGTGCTTCCTACTGCTAACTCACATTATTCTTAACCTCTCCAGCCTTGGCTACTGTTAATGGTTGAGACTCAACTGTTTTGAAAAAGGAAACTGAGTATGTGAAAAGTCACATAAGGACACAGAAAGACTGAGAAGTACAAGTGAAGTGCTCTGTCTTGGCATTATTATTATCTCATGAAGTTACAGGAGTGCAAAAATCACCCCTTACACGTTATTAAGCATCCTGTTTGAACTCCTTTCAAATTTGTTGAAATGCCAACTGCCTTTCAGTGTGGTTTGGGTTATTTAACAAAAGCCTGTGCCGGTCTGGAGAATAATAGTCAAGAGGAGAGAACTTACTTGTAGAACTTAATTGTGGGCTCAACAGCCAGCATAACAAATGGTGCAACAGTATAGCACACAGCCAGTTGAGTGGCAACCCAGGTAACAACGTCGTAGGCCATCTTGAGAGGCACTGACGAGAGGAAGTAACGTCTGCAATTGCTTCTTATCTGCAGATCAGGGAAAAGTAAACAGAAAATTACATAAATTCATTTCTTAGGCAAAGTCATGTGGACGCATTGTAGTGTATGACTCTCCACTTATCGTCAGCATTAGTATTACAGAAACGTTTATACACCAGTTAGAAAGCACTGAGGGCAGGAAGACGAAAGTGTATGGACTGACATATCCAAGATCCCACAGTCAACCAGTGGCAAACAGAGAAATGTCCCCCAGTCTCCTCTGTCAATCACAGGAGCAGACTCTCATGCTGTGTAGCTGGGACACTATCTTTAGGGAGGGGAGTTGTTATGATTTGATCTTCCTCCCTCCTGGTGTTGATTTATTATTGTTTATCAACAGTGAAACAAAGTTACTTGAAATGAACAAGTATGTGTTTATACCTGCAAGCGTGTGTTGTTCCCTAGAGATTTTGGTTTACCTTCACATCTGTGAACTCCTCACAAATAAGAGGCAAAGCACGTATTAAGATCTTACGTTAAGCAACCCGCTATAGCCATAGTGGTTAATTCACCTTTCAAATTGACCTGGTTGTTTTTCCATAGTCAAACTCTGAAAGACAGAGTGGTGCTTCCCAGCCCTGCACAACGGGCTTGTTCAGCCTGAAAGATCAGCAGTGATAAATTTAACAGTGAGACATGAAACCTGTCTGTCTTTGGTGACTCTACCCAAGATGAGGCCCATAAACACAGAGACCAGTTTACTGCATCAACTGCATCCACATGAAAGAGTTTGAGTTTGGGCTAATGTTCAACCTATAACAGCTTCTTGTGAAAGACCGGGCACAGAGCCAATTACACGCCAGCATATAGGCAACATGACCTAGAAGAAGTCTGGGCTCCTTGACCTTGAACCCCAAGCTAATTTGACTGCATGGACATAGCTGGTGGCACTACAAGCAACGTTTCTTCTGACAGCCAGGGACAGCACGGCAGCACGTGCAGAATTGGTGCTGGTTATAACTGCTGGGGGTACTTTGTAATTAGCCTCAATCCAGAACAAAGTTGCAGTGAACATCAAGCCTGCAAAAGCATGAAAGAGGGCTCACAGCAGGGACAAGCTGCCTGTGTCAGGGTGGTCCCTGCAGTTGACAGTTGGAATAGTATCTAGCGTGGGCCTTAGAAGAGAACAATGAAAGGTACATACTGCTCTGGCTGCGAGTGTGATAAGGATTCCAGTGAGAAACGTAAAATAATATCCAGGATAGATACCATGCCACAGGGCTGACAGGATAAATGTTAAAGCCGTAGGGTACCAGGGAGCTCTGTCATAGCAGACGCTGCAAAAAATGAAAACAAAACAAGAAGAGGCTGAATACAACTGAACAATGGACACTGCACTTCAAATCCTTCTCTGTTTTTAAGGTCTTATTCTGTTTTCGTAATGGTTTTATCTTGCCTCTGTTATAGACCAGGTACTCTCATTTAGATGGAGGGTTAGAGGGAAAGAGGAAGCATGCTTTTATGCAACAAGTGTCCAAAGAATGCCTGTACAAATATTCCTGGTGCTCATAGCATTTAAATAAATAACGGGGCAAAGGGCAGGCAAGACTTCATTCACCTTTATAGCTCTATTTGGAATCACACACTACCTTTCAAAACCCTGATGGCAGATCAAGAGAAGTTGAAAGACAAGGAGATGTGACCCCACCCTTCACTGGTGAACTGAAGGGAGGTATTTTTAGGCACTGTTATCTGGCAGATGCTGGGAACAATAGGGCGTGCCGTAAGCTATTGCAAAGCAGGGAATTCCTGCTAACTAACTAAGCAGCCCAAATCTTACTCCAAAGACGCAAGCGAATTATACCGGTTCAAGAACACACCAACCGGTCTATTTGGCTATCTGAAGTTTAACTGAAATGCTATGTTCCAAAGAAACGAGTCAAGATTATGCACTTTTTACCCAGAATATCATTTGAATCATGAAAATTAGTAGACATTGACTTTTAAGATGTATATATTTAACAACAAAAATAGTTACGATAACTACAGTAAATCTGTGCCTGCATTACAGACACCACATTGACTGTACGCTGAGCTTTAATCGGGGCAAAAAGTGTAATGAGTAACAAGAGACAGTTCAGTCTACAAAATTTGGACTTATTCTAGTATTTATATGTGCCTTAATATTCACAGGTTAAAATCAGATCCTCTCAATGCTGTATGAAGGCTCTTCTCCATATCCTAAACAGGGACTCTCTGGCAAGCATCTTCTGGTAACTCCAAACCAGACTACACTGGGGCTCTGAGGATTTCAACTTCTCTCCAAATGTAGCTGAACTGGACCCCAGTGACACAGCGAGGCTCACCTCCGGTAGTAACACACATGGGAAACATAACATAGCAAAGTGAAACACTACAGCAAGAATAACAGAGGCAAACAGCAGCCTAAAAGATGCCATCAAAATGCTATTACTTTTTATTATGGAAGATCTGAACGGTTCATTTATGACTTTGCGGCTCATATATAAAATGTGGGCACTTACATTTGCAGCAGTAAAACTTTACAGCACCAAATAACCTTATATTCCACTAACTGTTACAGACACAGGAAACAAAGAAAGAACAAAAGGCTATACATTTATGAGATTCACCAGTCAGCATTTTCCAAGCCATCTAGAGTTTTTGGGTCTCACAGGCATGTTACTGTTTCATTACTCTTACCGTTTAAGCCAGGCAGCTGTCTGAATGTTCCAGTTTTCAATGTACAGTTTAAAACTTGTGGCAGTCTAAGAAAGAAGTTCACATTAAATGTTAGCACTGAAACCTGTAAAATAATACTTGCATTTTAAATTAGAGAGGAGATACATGGAAAAATATTAATTCTAGTAGCTAACTGCTGTGAAGACTGTGCCACAGTCCATCATTACACTAATATGTTTTGGGAGGGACATTAAATATGCTGATTGCTCACTGCTAACACTTGGCACTTGCTGTAAAATCTCACTTTGTTTTGCAAAATTAAATACAGTGTTTGGTTATTTTTCAAATTAAGGGAAATCTGAAAAGCTTTTTTGTTTTAAATGCTTGGCCTTCCCTTCACTTTGTAAACAGCTTCATTTTTGGAAGAGATATCTTGCCACCCGTTACGCAGTCTGGACTTCCCTAGAGTGCTGTTAAAATAAAGTGTTATAAAAACTAAAAGAAGTGTATTATTATTTGGAGAAGGAAGGGGGAAGACTGAAAAACAGGGGCAAAAAATGTTAGGACTAAATTTAGAGGCCAATTCTCAGTCCACTGCACGCTTGAGAAACCAGAGTAGACTCCAGAGTCCTGGGAGAACCACCTGTACCTCCTCACAGCACCAGTTCCCCCAGCTTTAGGTGACTGCTGGACTCCATTCAGCATCAGTTCCCCTAACCCTGGTCAACTTCACCTCTGGTGGTTCCCCTTCCCCACTCCCCCTTGCTCCTTGCCTGCTGACAGAAGCCTCTGAGCATCCCAAGCAGGGACATGATTCAGTGACACCACATTATTTTCCCTTATCAGCTGAAGGCAAGGCCACACTGAAGAGGTGGATTAAAGGCAAAGTTTTCCAAGGGGAATATGCAGATACTTTTGCACTTCCACACAGAATCCTGAAGGCTAGCACTTAATCCTCTGTGTTTAAAGAGTTAAAATGATTAGCAATTCCCAATGCTGTGCTGCCACATTTTAATTGCATTACTGCACCAAGAGAAGCCAAGAAAAACATAATTTCTCTTCCAACTAATATTGCCACTCTCTTTTGGCCTTCTTTAAGTTCCCCTGTTACATTACCAAGAGAGAAAGTAGTCACTGGCTGTCAAAATATGGATGCTGACAAGGCTTTCAAGTCCCCCACACGCTTTTAGCCCCTGTCACATTTTAATGCCCTCACAACTCCTGCCATGTGCTTACCTTTACTACAGATCAGGTAATTTCTTCACCACATTTAGCACTCAGGTTCCCAACTCTTAAGCAATTTTACATACGCAGGTGGCTATACCTGCTGAAAACGCTCTGTACAATCACACTTAAACTTCAACTCCCGGAATTGTTGTTGGTGCATAAAGTGACAGTTCAAGGTTTACCCGAAGTAATGGTCTCTGTAGCCCCTCTTTTTCTCACAAGATCAAATCAATGGAGAGCACTCTGTTTTATGCTCCTGGAAATAATTTCTCCACCCTGATCTCTATTGCCCTTGTGACCAGTAAAGGAAAAAAAGTTTTGAGGGGCCTGCAGTTCAGTGGGTAGAAAGGAGCAAAGGCTCCTGTTTCTTTAATCTGTCTTGACTAAAGACCATTGCCTGCACTTCGCTTTCCTCCTTCAAGCAGAAACTGCCTCAGCCCATCAAAGTAGGAATCATCTCCTGTCCCAAAACCAAATCAGATATTGATTCAAGATCTCAGAGTGGTATCTGGGGTGCTGCCGTCAGGGAGGAGCGTAAAGCATTTCTGGGCTGTGTATTCTGTGTCTCTCAAGGAGAGATGTACGCTGAGGATTAATTAAGGTAAAAAAAAAGACAGAAAGTATGTTGAGAAAGAGAGAATGTATAATGATACTTCTAGTTTTGGCATCTTTCAATGAAGAATTACAGGGGCTCTTTTGTTTTTGAGAAGAGCTATTGCAGCACATCCACTTAGTCACAGATCATTCAGCAATAAAGCAGTTAACTTATTTTCATCTGCTTTCCCTTTTAAAATTGTAACTACAGAATTTCAGGGGGAAGCTCCTCCTGTTTCTAAAGAAACGAAGCCTTTACAAAGCAGTCTCAGACAAACATTTTCACATTTCACTGGCACACACAAAATGTTCTTCAGGGCAAACAAATTACATTGGCCATCTTTTGCATTAGCGAAACAAACATAAGTAGCTTACAAAAGACTAGTGGACGTTAAAAGTATGTTGCAGTCACAAGAAAAACGTGTGACACATATTTTGAGAAACAGGGTGGTTTGCTGGATGGAGCTCTAGATCAGCAGCCATCTAAGTGCTATGTGGCCCTGCCAGTTCCCACTCAGGTCGCTCAGTCTGTACCTGTTCTCTCTCTGACCCTTGCTCCCCTCCGTTTACAAGCAGCACCCCAGGCATGTGCAGGGACCCAGTCCTTGCTAGTGTTTGTGCGATGCCTGCTCGTGGAGGCCTCTTTTCTCTACCAGCACCCGTCTCAACTGGGTTACAAAAGTGGAAGACTGTTAGAAGTAAATAAACAGAATACACCACAGATGGTGGAGAATCATAGCTGTGAGCAATTTGCTGACCCCGCTGAACTCAGCCACAATCTACAGTAATTGACTGCTCATTTATTAAACATCTGATTAATCATTTATTAGCCCTCTATAAACTATTTAGAAATGTAACCTGAATACAAAGCATGACAAAGCCTGTGTGACAGATGTTTTTTATCTGCCCAACAGATAAAATACAAAACCTCTTCATGTTAAAGAGGGGCAGCCTGGTGGCACGGACTTATTTTCTTTCCAGCAAAGCTTCTCCCCATTTTCATGCCCATTTCTCTATAATTATGCCAATGTAACAACTCCTTTAACTCACCTCAATGTTCCAGATATTCAAATTGGACAACAGGTCCCAGCGGAAAGTACCACTCTCATCAACTCCACTGAATCCATAACCAGCTGCATTGTTGACTGCGTCTGCTGCAATGTCAAAGCAGAACAGGTCAAACCAAACTGCTGGAGGAGCCGTGTTTTCTTACAAGTCAGTATGACATTAAACACAAATTCAAGCCAGCTTTGTAGCAATTAGCATCCTCTCTTCCAAAAAGACGCTTCCTCTTGGCAAAGGGGCATTGCTAAAAGGCAACACAACAGCCATTTCCTCAAGAGGAAAGACTAGCTACTCCTTGGGCAGAAGAAATAAAATAATAAAATAACAATGAATAGAAATAATGTGTCCTATTATTTTGCCTTTATTATCCATGTGAGATAGATATACAGGAGTTTCAGTAAAATGAATGAGCATTTTCCTCAAAAGGGTACCTGGATGTCACAGCATTTTCCAGAATTCAGAAAAACTGTAGTGTCTCAAAGACATGCTTACCATTTCTATTAAGGGTTCCAACATGGTTGTTTTAATTAAGACTTTCATTCAGAATTGGACAGACAAAGCCTTCTGCTAATCCTGTTGCTCAGTGCATCACTAAGGTACCTCACCATCTCTACAAATCACATACTGAGTAATTCAGTCACAAACTTAACTGCTTTAAGTGCAAATAAAAGCTTGGGTAACGGTAGGCATTTCACATGCTGCACTCATGCTCTTTCCCAGGGCGCCGGACAACGACCTCCCCTCTCAGCCTTGCCTGGGAGCCACCTCATCACTGGGTCTCAAGATTCTGCTTTTAATGCGCCCTTGCCAGAAATCCTCTCTCAGAGTACTAAGAAAGCAGAAGGGATTCATTACCTCTGGATCACTAGGTACAACCAACATTGAGGATTATTGGAAGAAAAAGGAAAGAAAAAAAATACAGGTAAAGCTCTTCCTTCTAGACAATTTACAAAATACAAGCCTGGTTAAGTTATGCTTTAAAAAGGCCAGCATTTCTTTCCCAAGAATTAAAATTGATTTTGCTTTGTAAATGCTATGAGCACAGGCACAAGCTTATGGAGAAGCCCTAATGCACAAAACCAGGGACAGAACCTAATTAAAAGCAACAAGACTAACAATAAATAAATAATTGAGCAACATTCTCTAACCTGAAACTTTCCTTTTTATTTTCCACTTTACTAAGAGAGCTAGATTTTACTGATGGAAAGAAGAGTCTCCAAGTTTTTCCAATTCTCTCCCTGTTAAAAAAAAAAACAAACCAAACAACAACCCTGCCTGAAATTGGCCCATAGGATGCTGCCGAATCTCTGAGACTGGAGCTGCATGTAATTGTCCTCTCAGAGCAGGGGCACTCCTTGATTTGCTGGTCCTCCTTCCTCCAAGGGCAGCAGGGACGGCTTAGTGTTTCTTTGCCAAAAGCAACAAACCAGAAATCCAGGGACATAATAATACAACAGGCCTGTCAGCCTCACGCTTCCTGAGCTGCTGTCTGCAGAGCAAGGTGTGAAGCGCAGAAGAATCGCAATTGTCCACCCTCGAATCGCTCACAAAACCCCAACCTCCGCAAAGCCCAGCAGAGGTTTCCTTGCTGTCTTGAACAGTTCTGGCTTTCACAGCTCCTTGGATGCAGGCGCTCAGTCCCAGATTGGTTTCATCGACAGCTCTGAGTTAGGTTTGCAGCCACGTTCCCATGACTATTGCTAATGCAGCGAGAAGCCGAATTTTCCATCTTTCCATGGATGTTGAGGAATTCAGCAGCATGGCTCTCGCACAATAGCGTGCCTGTCCTTTTCTGAGGGCAGTAAGTGCTTATCGGCCCTTTCAGCAGGCACTTTTGTAATGCCCTGGGCCATGCCACTGGGAGCTAAACTGCAAAAGAATAAAGTGTCTGCTGTTCTGCTGCCTGGATTTGCAATGTGCATAACAGAGGCCTCACCCTCCAGTACGCAATGCGTGCTTCTCCTGAGCCCCCTCATTTGCAAGATATTTCTACAGCCTCTACGGCTTAGTCATGCCACAAATCCAAGTTCAGTTTTCCTCTTCGATAATGGGCTTCTAGTTAACTACAATGCGGGAAAAGGTGGACACAACAATTTAACATTGGATCCCACAAAAATAAGTTTCTGAGCGAGTAATTCTTTATCGCAAAGCCTTTCCCATCCCACACATGCCAGTCCTGGCTGTCTTCCCTCTCTGTCAGTTTTATTCCCAGCAGTTTAATCACAGCCTCGCAATGAATTTCCCCAACTCTTTCCATCCCATCTCAATGACACTCTTAGTTTCAGGTGTATGCATTGCTGGCTGGGCTTTCAGGATCTCCCCTACACACAAAGTCTTCTTAATACCAGCAAGGAAATTCAGCCTCTCAGTTTTCAGCCTGGCCTAGAAGGATTTGACTCCTCACACATAGATGGGAAAGGTGACTTCTAAAAGGAAGAAGGTAAAATACAAAACGTTTATTTTGACCACCAGTCTAGCTGGCTCCCAATAAAAGAAACTTGCTTCTCTATAATGAGCCTTCTTCCTTCTCTTCTCCTTTTCCTTGCAGAGATTCTTGGGTCCTTCCCATCACCTCCTGTGTTCCCCACCTTCCCCATGGTTCTCCAATCCTTTCTCTTGACCACTCAAAGCTAACATTGTAGCAGGTCCTTAGAGGCAAAGCCTAACTTCAGCCCCTCAACAAGCACTACAGCTCTTTAATACAGATGCATGTGCTAAAGACGTCCCTAAAGGAAGGGAGAGGTCTGTTTGCACTGTAACATACTTTTAGAGGCTGAGCCAGTGTGACAAACTTCAACCTTCCAACCCCACTGATGTAAGTGGCAAATTACGAATAAAGCATAAAAATCAAGGTTTAGAGGTGGCACACTTTTTTTCCCCAAGAATTCCTGTAAAAATTGTCTTGGTACAAAGTCTAAAGTAAGAGGAAATTGTTACATTGACTTTACTGGCAGGAAGCTGGAAAGCAGATTTGGCTCCGGAGACAGGGGTTGTCAGGCAAGCTAGAATAGTTTTTATGCATGTTTTTCAAAACCTTTGACATCTCCCCATTTGAGTGGGGTCCACTGCCTATAGGAGCACATGTACATATCCCACATGAGCTACAGGCCTAGGGATTAATTAATTTCCCATGCCTCCAGTGTTTCAGACCCTCTCCCCCATTTAACAACTTGTTATCCACAAAAATAAGTGACGTAGCCAGACTTACCTAATGTCCATGCAAAGTAATACTTTGGTTTTGCTGCCTGTGTTACAACATACAAGTAACCAAGTCTTGACAAGAAGGGTGTTTTATCAAGAAATTCATTATCAATAATATACGCCACAGGAAAGTTCTTGGTAAGTGTCAAGAATAAAATGAGAGATACTAGTGTGATACACAGCTTGTACATCACTGCTCCCTAAAAAGCACAAACAACAATGAAACATTCATTAGAAACATTTGCTTAAGGGAAAAAAAAAAAAAAAGGCAGTGCTCATGACATACAAAAACAATGCGCTTCAAGAACCAATGAAGTCAGCAGTGACAAAGTTGATAATAATTAATTTAGAAGAGGTGACAAAGAAAAGGCCACAGTCAAAGTTTTGGTTTAATTTGGTTTACTGAACTACCTACAGAAAGGTACAAAGGACAATTAGAAGTCAAAAATTGGTGATGAACTTCACAACAGACTCCTACATCAGTTAGTGGAGGTCCTAAAATGAGAAAGGAAAACAAGCAAACAAAACCCTACAATGGAAAGCAGAGATTTTCCCTTATATATACTGTCATCTCCTGGAACTAAGGACTGGATTGCCCCTGGAAGCCAAAAGGATCAGTATTCAGTGCAACAGTAAGTCTTAGTGTCCACCTACCATCCAGAGGTCTTCCTAAAAATCACTTGTCCAAAAAGCATACATCTTACACAGCATGCATACCTTCCTATGACATGGGGTATCAGCTACACCAGTGTTTCCTGTTACAGCTCTTCAGCTTGCTAGACACTATTATGGACAACCATGTTAGTAGTTCAAAGGGCGATTTCAAATATGCATCGGGAGCAAACTCTCCTTGATACAGTCATAATTAAAAAGGTAAATCTGGCATTTAATTGACTCATGTTCTCAAAAGACTAATAAAAGTGCAATACACTATTGAAACAACAATGCATTTTTTTGATCCCAAGTACTCTTTTTATATATTCTCCATATTCTGGAATAAACTAATGTGCAATTGTCTTTAACGCAAGTTTTAATATTCTCTGCTGACTTGCATCTAACACGGTGGCCTTATTCTGACCTCAGACTAATGTAGACCAGAAGTAACGCCACTGAAGTCTGTAGAAATACAACCATGTGCAACAGGAATCAGAGATGCATAGGCACATAGTCAACTTCAGAGGAGACATTCTGCACACATTTACAAAGTGTCGCCTTAAGATAAGAGAAAGGAATCTGGTTCTCATGCTATGTTATCCTGCCTTACAAGAAGGTGATTTTGTAAGAAGGTTTTAAGTAATATTAGAAAGTTCTAAAATAAAATTAGTGTTAATAGTATATGAAAAATTACCTCCAAGTCATCTTAAAGTGTGAGATTCTCTTGCAAAGCACCTGGACAAGCTACAGTTTCTGATTAGCTGTGATTCATGTACTTCTAACATCTCCTGCACTACGGGTGAGATTTGACTTTTTTTTTCCTGACATTTCCTCCTCTGTCTGGAGCTGAACTGTAACTCCTCATTGTCAGAACCTGCAGACAGTTCCCACCGCTGCACAAAGGACACTCATTAACCAATGACCCGTTTTGCAAGCCAAATGCATTTGGGGAATTCAAGAGGAAGAAACTAGCCCCTTCACCCCTGACCCTGTGATAAAAACAGCATCCTCTTCACAGGAAAAAAACACTGTAACATTTACTGGGAAGATAATAAAAAATGTTTTTTCTTCTTAGTTTTTAATTATGAGAATCATGTACAAAGCTGTACTCTCCTGCCCTTTGCAATAAATCTGTTTCATTTTAAAACTTACAGTTGGAGAAGGATCAGGAAGTCTGTCATAACCCTTCTGCTTCCAGTTCACTTCTAACAGTTTCATGTGCACATGCCTCCCTTCGATGAAGGCTATATAATCCTTGTAATTGCTGCAAGGCCCAGCTATGATGCTCATAAAATTGAGGAGATAGCTTAAGTACTCCAGTAAAGAAGGTCTTGTCCTGTGAAAATCATCCACACACAACCAAACAAAAAAATCCAAGGTAAAACACAGCAAAGGCTTTCTGGAATGCTTTTCTTTTTGTTGTACTGCCTGCCTTGGTGCCCAACTCTGTCCTAGCACCCTCCCCGCAGCTGAAAGCTCACTATATCTGCTTTGGAGAAGATGAAGCACAACCTCTCTTATATCCCAGTGATGCCTGGCAGATGGCAGTCAAAACAAGGGTAACATGGAAGTGCTTAAGCTGCAGGTGAAGGACTGCTACTGGTTTGAAAAGTTGTAATCTTATTGCTAGAAACATTGTAGTTAAAAAACAGTCATGAATTTAAATACCCACTCTCAGACAAATTGACCTGCATGTTTTGAACAGGTCAGCAGCAGCAGGAGTGAGAAGCTGGTAACTGTTTTTGGACATCTGGCCAGTATGTCAGGGACCAGTAATGGCTGGTTGACCACAAGCTGGGTAACCCTGGTCTCACCAAGCGGTGCAACGCAGTACCTTGCCTTGCTAAGCAAACCACAGGGCAGGGAATATTTAAGACCAGGACCCTCAGGCCTGAGAGCAGCTCTCACCCACCCTTCAGTTCAGCCTTCTGAAAAATGGGAAGCGTGATGTGATACATAGAGGAAGAGAATGAAGAGGCACTCTGTCCTGCTGTGCAAATAAAGGAAGTAATTGCTTGTATTGCATCACGAACAGGAAAAGGAACTAAGGGGAAAAAAACACATACATCAAAAGACAGCTGAAGATGAAAGTCAAAGAGAGTCCCATCGTGTTCATTATTTCCATTTTGCAAGAGCAGATCCCACAAGTTCCTTGGCGGGGGTTACATTAGACGTAAAATTAAGAAGATCCACTGCCCTTGCTATGGATCAGTAGGATGGAAGAGAAAGATGCACAGGCCTCTCACCGCTACTGTAACTTGTAAATTGTTGGGCTTGCTTTATTTATGTGGCAGAAAACACCAACATCCAAATTCTGCACTGAGATACACAGTGCTCTCCACAAATGTGCTAACAGTCAACGTCCAAGTAAACAAGGAGTCCCCAGATGAGAACAGAAACTAGGGCACAGTGTTTCAAGACTTCTCTGTCCAAGACACAGCTGGACATGTATAAACCAAAACCCACGTAAAATTCTTTCAGACCAAAACATAGATTTCCAGCAGAAAAACTAAGCAACAGTTAAACATTTGCTGTTGCTTACTTTTATTCTGAAGTGGAATTACTTTGAATAAACAGTTATCTTAGCCAGGATTTTCTGCATTCACCCTGCTAGTTATTGTAGATGTTAGCGCCTGAATGATATGTTCTCTGGTGAAATCATTTCACAGAAAGAAGCAGCAAACAATTTGGGGTAAGGCTTATCTTTCTGTTCTGCAAAATCGAGTCTGTGATTTGGGCTTCTGAGCACTACAGTAAGATTAAAAATAAAGTTGTTAGTTTCAGCTTAGATTCTGCACATGGGTGGGTGGGGAGACATGAGCAATGCACGAAGGAATGTACAGAGGATGAGTGAGAAACAAAAACAGACCAAGAACAGGAGAGAAGACAAAAGGCTGTGTTACCAAAGGGGATTTAAAACTCTTCAGTTATGACTTGTCTGCCACCGACACTTGAGCTATTGGCATGTACTTTTCTATTATGAGTACATCTACTGTACATGGGGAAAAAAAGAAAAAAGCCTGTTTGGTGAGAATTTGACTAGAATTAATCATATGGTCACAGGGGCCCAGCACAGTTAAACGTTATGCTGTGAGCTTTAAAAATAGACACAAAGCTATGGGTCACAGCAAGTTATATAAGTCTCCCTACAGGACACTTGCTTTTCAAGAAATTACTCCCTTCTTACTTTTAGAAGCTCATAGGCAGATTTTCTCATTGCTGAATCTTCTGCCTTGGAAATAAAGTAAATAATTTCCTTGGCCTTAAACAAACACTTCATGGTGAAAAGTAGTTATGGTTCCAAGACTAATTCTGTAATACTAATTCTTCCAAAAAAAAAAGAATTAAAAAAAGAATTCACCTGCATCCTGCATTTGCATCGAGAAACAAAAGAAAAAAATAGGTGCCCAAACATATGATCAACGTGCTGTCTCCCTCTGAAAAATGAGAACACTAGTCACATAAGATGAAAGACTAGGAGCATTAACATTGTGGAGGGAGATAGAAAAAATCAGTGTCCAAAAACTATGGCAAAGAAAAGCAGTACTTCAAGTGTCAGAGTCAAACCAAAATGGATTTTTACTTTGCAGTGGTTTGCTGACAGAGGAGGAGTATTCTACTTGGAAAAATAACATATCACAGATAGGATGAAGACAACAGCCAAAAAGACCATGTAGTACAGTCTTAGCCTGAATATAAAAGAGTTGATTCAGCAAAGACTAGTTTTGTTGCATGTGGAATATATATTTAAGTCAATGATTTGTTGCCAAGTACTTTAGTGCTTTACTGACAAGCACAGGGTGATAAAGGCAGAAGTCCTAGATTGAAGAAATATGGAATATAGCAGAGAAGATATGTTTGTATAAGGAGGGCACTGGCAGCAGCATCACTAAAAACAAAACTGCTCAACCAAATAGAAAATGCAGGTAGAACTTTTGGCTTATCATGGACTGGAAAGAAGCAGGGAACATTTTTATGGCCAGGCCGCTAAGTTGACCCTAGCATTGTGAAGGAAAAAAAAAAAAATTCAAACTCAAACTCTAAACTTCTTTGGATAAAATTAAACACAAATCAGTAGGGGAATTAGATTCTTACTTTACAGCAAGCCGATTTTGCTCAGCAGTGAGTTCCTCAGCTTGTCGCCCTATTCCTAGAGAGAAAGAGAAGTCACATTAGATCTTTCTGAGCGCCAAACAGTGAGAGCTATCCCCAAAGCCTTATGTTTGCATCCCACAGATAACTTTCTAAAGCCAGAAGCTTCAAGATTCCTTTGTCACAGGCAGTTGCAATACAGCTCAATTCTTAACTTTTAGGTCAAGTATATTCATCTTCTGCCCTACCTCTCTACCCAGTTCCTTACCTCATTCCCCCTTTCTCACCCTTGCTACACTTTCAGGAAGAGCAGCCATAGCATTCCCACACACACAACGCAACTCGCAATGCCAGCAACTGGCAGTGACCCCCAGCAGCCACTACTAACAGTCCTGGGCTGGAAGAACCTCTGTTCCCAGAAGCCGCTGGCTCGTTTAAGCACAAGCCTCCCGCTGGCTCCTTGGTGAGAAATGGAGCATTTCACAGCAGGAGGAGTGGGCAGTGGAAGAGAAATGGGGTCTCAGGAAACAGAAGCTCCACTGGTGTGAACAAGCAGCCTGGCTGCCTGCTGCTGGAGCAAGCCTAAACACACACATCAGTAATAATCTGGAATTGTACACGGTCCAGGCTAGAAGGGCAGCCTCCTGTTGAGTGCATGAGACCTTTGGGGCCAGAGGTAGAGCACCAACTTGCTGTCCCAGGAAAACTCTGGAAAAATCCTGTATGACGGCCAGCGCATAAACAGATGTGGCTCATAGCAAATACCTCAAAACCTTCACCTTGAAGCTTTAGCTGCACATACTCTGAGGAATCCCACTGGCTTCAGCAGAAAAGTCACCGCAGGATGAGTCACAGCACTTGATGCTGAGCATATATATATGATTAGGGGCTTAGCATCAATTAACACTACTGTTCTAAACCTACTGGCCATAATTACCAATACACACACACAAGACCCATTTCCTAAAAAGGCGGCTGATAAACTGCGTATTTCCATTCTCACTCCACTATTTCAGTTTGTAAATCCTGGGAGGCGGGAGTTCCAGGGAAACTGTTCAGCACTTAATTACTTAAAGGGCTGGGTATTTTGTTTGTCTGTTTCCATTTAGGGGCAGCTGCGTTAAATTTTTACAAATAGAAATTTGTCACTGACGCTTGAACTGCAAGCTTGATCATCATTTGATCAACTGCTCCATATAGGGATGTGCACAACAAAACGAGCCTTTTCCACCATCGTTAACCTGCAGGACTCCTGCTGTGCTTAAAATGCTCCTGCCTCTGCTGTTACCTCGTCCTTTCCGCCTGTTCGTTTACCTTCAACGCTCTAGGTGTGCATCTAGGCTGCACACCGCTGTGGCACGCAGCGGTACCTGAGCTGGCTGGCTCGAATACCAGAAGCAGAGTGGCCCCAGCAACGTGACTGTCAACGACAAGGTCAATTAGCCCACACAGAGCTTCAAGCTGCACCCGTTATAGCCAGCTAAAAGCATGAGACCCACTTGTGCAAACCTGGCTTGCGAACAACGCCAGACCCTGCAGTCTGTGGTGCGGCCAGTGCCTAAATCCTAGACCATAAGAACTCTTATATAGCAGGCTACTTATTTAGTGACCCGCAGCTCATAATGCAATGGGCCTCAGACCACTAGGAGTTCACACGGCAACATCAGGAGACAGGAGCAATAACGGTACTGATGACAACTGACATTTCCAGCCTTTGCACGGTACTAGACACAGGCATTTACTGGGAAATAATAACGCTCTTTGTCACAGCACAGCACAAGACTGGAGACAATGTTATTTTGCTTGCAACTGTGCTTCTCCCTGCACTGGGGAAAAGCTGCTGAATTCCATCTCTCACAACTCATGGAGTACCTTATTGCTGAATGTATCAGGGATAGGATATTTTTTGCTACATTGACATTAATGGCTGAACCAAGTTATCAAATACAGCTCTTGATTTTTGAGACCCAAGAAGAGCTGCAGCAAGCTTAACGGGAATGCACTGCAGCATCCAAACAGCGGATGCAGGCGCTAGCTAACATGCGAACTGGGGACCACGGAAGCAGAGCTCCCAAAGCGGAAAACAGTTGTCTTTGTTACTGCAAAGACAGTTTGATCCTAGAGAACTGATCAAAACTTGAAGTTTCTCATTTCCCTCCACAAAGCTTTTTCCTTTATTCAGAACAACATTCATCTACTCCGTAATCAACCATAGATTGCGCTGGAATGAAAAGGCTGTCTTCAGGCCATGGGAAGAGATTCCTTTTCTTACCATCATGTAACTGGCATGCAAGTGTTGTGATCTTCTGCGTAATTATCATCAGCGGACTATAACAAAGACAGAAACAACAGTTAAATGTCTTGTAACACAAATTATTCCCAACTTTCTTACTGAATGTATGTATCCATTTAAAAGGCGTAAACTGTATTAGCAACAAGTGGAAAACATCCAATTAAAGTTGAAGGAGGAACTCAGGCATAAGACAATTGTCTGGGTTCAAAACAACCCCACAGTAACTTGCACAGGAATTTTTAATTGCTAAGTGCACACAAAGCCTTATTTTATGTCTCTCCATTCTGAGGCTGTGCAAATTGTAGTTCAGAAGAAATCACACCACTAAGAAATACCAGCTTCTGCAGTCCACTGGGCTTCCTTTCAGGCAAAGACCAAACTCAAGCCCCATACAATGCAACACTAGAATCCAGCAATACTGTTGCAACACAACTCTGGCTCTCCTTTCTGTTACTCTCTTGTTGTCTGTCTCCTCAGTGCCCTAAAAAAATGTCGACTCTGCAGATACACATGCTTATTTCCCCACATGAATAGCCCTATCAATTAGGACTACGTGCAAATACCAGAATAGCTGTCAGCACAGGAGTTTCCCGCTTGCTTCGTGGTCACGCAACTGCCTTGTGGCCAGCAAGTCCAAGATGCACCATCCAACGGGAAGTGGTTGGGCATGTGGGATCTGGAGCCTCCCAAAAACATGAGCCAGCTGTACCTGAGCCATGCTTACAGGCTACAACAACCCAGCAGCTTTGGAGCCAACCAAACAAGCAGCGTAGGAATAGCCACTATGTTCAGTAGGACTGCTTATACTTCCCGTATCCAGCTTTACAGAGCTGCTTGGCACTGTAGGCAAATGTGATTTGCTGCAGCTGAGGAATAGAAAAAAGGCAAAACTCAGCTTGGTGGCATCACGAGCTGGTCCCCATGAGGGTAAAGGACACAGCCAGAAGCATTCAGAGGTACGTAAGAAGAAAGATGGGGGAAAAGCCGTGGGGACAACTAAGCAGTCCCTCATAGGCAGAAGCTCCAGGGTTAACTGTGGTCCATATACAGCTTCTAAGGGCTGTGGAGCCCTAAACACAAAACCTCTTGCTCAACACCTGTATTCTGGAAGGACCTATGGCAGGCAAGGTGAGGGATAAGCACCTGCTAACACTGCCTCTCCCCATCGCTCTGCCACTGAGGACACCAGCGCAGGGTGCCCAGATCTCACACTACCTATGAGACCTTCACAGCCACAATAGCCAGGAGGTTGTAACGGGTGATGAGGATGCATCATTATTTTCAAAGCATAATTGTGATTATTGTATGTAAAACCAGTTCCACAGAAAAGATTTGTCTTCTATGAGGGTTAATACAATGGAATGTTTCTCAATTTGGTGATAAATTATCAACGTAAACCATACAGAGGTTTCTGCTTGAACACAAACGTTGTCTTCAACATTTCATTGAAGACATGGAAATTAAAACCTGAGTTTCTGTACATGCTGTTTGCAGAGTTTGACTGGTATATGGAACTTTTTAAAGAGACATAGATGATTACTCCAAATATTATGGCTATTCATTTTAAACATTGTAATCTATTTTCTGGAATCCAATGAAAGAAAAAAAGCTGAAGGCTTTTTCTTAAGTTTGAGCTCTGTATTTTCCCAACTGATTTCTCAAGGTAAGAAAAAAAAACAAAAAACAAAAAACAAATAAAGTTATATTCAGTGATATCTCTGTCTAAAATAACAGTCAAATATTCATGTTCTGCAGAGCTTTTCAAGGTATTCTGAATCATCCTCGATTAAAATCAACCAACTGGTTACAATCAAATATAAATCAAATAGCTAAGATAAACTGTTTGCAATCTGATTATCCCACTATGATAAATCAAACCAATTTTCAAGTTAATTAATATGCTGAACATGGTAAACACAAGAATACTGGAAAAAGACATTCTTTCATCATAAGTGGTCTTTTTTTTGATACAATATATGGGTGGTCTTTTTCAAGAGTCCACATGTAATTCTGCATGGGTTGAGTAATTTGCATTTTCTACCCAAAAACAGAGAACAAGCAATATCAGCCAATTTCTTAATCAGAAACAATTTTTATCATATCAGCAGTATGTCCTTGAAATGTCAGTAAAATTGCTTGCACATAAAATCCAGAACAAGCTTAAATACACATGGGTCTGGAATACAACCATAACACAAGGGTTTGTACAGCAGCTCTCCTTGGGTCACCTAGACCTGATCACAGCTAAGGAATGGACGAATGCAACAATGACTTTTCACCTTCCAGACAACTCCGATACTGTGAAATAATCATTCTAATTTTTATTCCAACTCGTCTTTCAAGAAAAGTTATTTATAAGCTGTTTTCACCATTATCTTCAGCATCCCATTTCTCAAAGTAGATTTTCCCATTCAGGCAAAATTTAGCTTTGCTTTCAAAGATACATAAATCCCAATACTATAACCATATGAAAAAGCAGATTTTTTAATCCTTAAGAGAGACAGAGGCTGTCGGTGAACCAGCAGTTCTACTGCAGTAAACACAGATTTTTATTTTGTCAGTACTTGACCTTTTAGCTTTATGGATGAACACTAACACTTGTTTCAAATTGGTTCAATTTGTTGCAGATGTTTCTTACAGCAAGCATTTTATGCCAATATTGAAGTGGTAAATTTCAGAACTCAGGCTCACAGCCAAAACCGTGTGCCTTCAAGTGCCTAAATTTAGACACTTGTCTTAGAAAATTGGGCCCCCCACTGTAAGCCAGAGAGAACCAAAATGCAAACAATCCTGACGTGCTGATTAACCGAGGGAAGCAGAAGTGCAGCCTGCACTGAAGTCATACAACGTATAAGCACAGAGAAGAGGGTGGTTCTCTTCATCTCTGTTAGGAATTCATCGCCTCATTGACGGCACACTGTAAGCCGGCAGAACAAGTCTGCCTCTCCTGCATTGTAACCAGAAAATACAGACGGTCTGCCGCCCTCAAATCCCAGCTCCAGAGGAGACAAGCAAGCACAAAAGTGACGCTGCTGACACTGTGGGTGGGAGGGCGACCCACAAAGTGCGTCCGAGAGACCTTCAGTTCTCTCTCCTGCCATCACTGTATTACACATCTACGCATCTCTTCTATACCCTACTCGGGAAGGTGGAAACCTGCTCTGCAGTGGCAATGGGATGACACCCTCTAAATCTTTCAAAAGGTGAGTATCAGATATCGTTAAGCGCTTCACACAAAGGGTAAGCAAGGTTTCGGGTGAACAGGGAGCATCTTCCTCACCCGTCTACCATTCCCCCACTGACTTGATCTCACTGGAGGACCAAGCCTTCGCTGCAGGAAAGGGCAGAGCACAACAATGGCAGTACTGGAGCTCTCCCTTCTGGCACCCCTTTGGGGTGTGGAGGCCCCCCACTTTCTGCACACCCACACCTGTCCCACTCCTCCCCAGGGACTCACCAGTCTCTCCTCATCACACACACACAGAGCAAGACTTTTTGTTTCTTCAGAATGAAAAATACACCTTTCCCCCATATTTGCAGAGCAATGCATGAGGATTTGAAGTCTTGAAACAATATTAAAAATTAAATAAGAAAAATACATTTAATTTAAGGGGAAAAAATTGTATCATCATTTCCTAAATACACACGTGAGTTTTGGTTATTAAAACTTGGCAATATCAGAGTATCCAATTGTCATTTCTAGTCAGGCTTTCAGGCAAGCTCTAATTTTAAACAGCAATAAAACATTGCGTAAATTAATACACAAAATACAGCATCATATCACGTATAGTCAACTGTTTCCAACATGATAATATTTTAAATTTTAGACTCTACTGGAAAAAGTCAGTAGTGCTACAAACAAGAAAGGGAGTTAACAAAACTATAAAACTTCTGATAACCTTTCCTTCTCCCAAATTTTGAGATGCATAGGTTACTGGAGTGGGCCAAATTATTAGGTTGAACTTAAAAAGAAAATCTACCTACTATACTTGCATTTGCAGATGAGGCATGAAAGCCTTCCCCTAGTAAGGAAGCATTTGAAATGAAACATATTTAAAAAGCCTAAATGGCTTGAACTCCATCGTATTTGAACACCTTCCAATTGCTTTGCAGCCACATGCAGAGTGGTGATTCCACATCCTCTCCTCTTCGCCTACTAAGCACTAGTTACACACCAGCACAGAAACACAGAATTTGATTTACCTGTGCTACTGTGACTTTTTTTGCCCCTCTATGTTTTATATATTGGCTAAGATTTTAACCTCAGGTTGTAGCTGCATTGTACCTCCTACACACAAACTATAGTGGCCAACATTTAATTTAAAAAACCACAACCAACAAAACATCAAGAAATTGCCCCCAGAAGTCAGTATGAAATAGGAAGTTTCAGCAAATAAAAAACCCCAACCCAAAACTGTCTTTACCTTAAATTAGATGCCTTGAAAAATAACACAAGATGACAAAGATGCAGCAGCTTACAGAGAATGCTGAATAGAGGGCTTTACCCCCCTAATTAAACCTTCCAAATGAAAACATACCAGTTAAATGTCATTTTTAAACCTGGCTTGTCCCAGTGAAAGAAACTGGCCCAGAAGCACCGGCCAGTGAAACTAAAGATGTCAGCATCGGTTTGTAGCCTGCGGTGGGGATCCTCCCTGTATCACAGCCTGGCTTCTGCACTGAGCCAGCTTCGATGCTTATGAGAGAAAAGACGTTTACCAAGCAGAGCCTGCCTGACCTTAGGTAATCCCGTGGAGGAGTCTGGCACACGCTTGCTGGAAATAGTTTCCACTGACCTGATTTCACTAAGAGAGGAGGTGGAGTCAAAAGGCTCATTGCAGACAAGAGTGCAAATCGGCAAACATTTATTTCAGGTTTATGTCTTTAGCCCTGAAGCCATGATGAGAAGTTCACGCAGTCACACTCTGTTACGACATTAAACATGCTGCCGAGGGGACGGCCGAGCCAGAGACGCCACAACGGCTTCACTGGCAGCGGGCTCCTACTTCTGCTTTCGACAGCAAAATGAAGAAGTGCTGAAGCACACAGAAGAAAAATACTTCACTGAACACGTCCATCCCTCTGATTTGCTTCACGCATTTTTTTTGTTGAAAGCTCTCAAGGAGCATTTCTTACACCTTCACAACAGAAGCATTTCACTTAAAAGAGTATTTACTGCTGGAGAAGTGTCCTGGGATGCACTAGATGTGTGGAACTCTCTAGTAATGACTGCCTGCTTGAATTTTGGTTAATTCCCACATTGCAGCTCT
This sequence comes from Phaethon lepturus, assembly GCF_000687285.1. Lineage (NCBI taxonomy): Eukaryota > Metazoa > Chordata > Aves > Phaethontiformes > Phaethontidae > Phaethon > Phaethon lepturus. The sequence continues at coordinate 32,563 of NW_010531422.1, read as the reverse complement.
TGCAGGGGTTCTGTGTAACCAATGGTAAGTGAATCTCAGTGCAGTTTCAAGCGGACAAACACCCAGCAGAGCAGTCGAGCAGTGAGTGGGCACGGAAGACCGACTGACCTCCCCTTACTCGCCCTGCACGTGCCCTGCTGTATGGCCTCTGGGGACGTGCTGAGGACTAAAGCTACCCAGAGCTGCTGGAACATACACTTCAACAACGTATTGCACATCATACGTTTAAAAGGCAAGAAAATAAAAATAACCAACTCAACTCACAGGACCAGTTGGTTTTTCTGCATTGTGTTTTAACACAGCAACAGAGTACATCTGTGTTTGTTTCCACCAGCAAATATATTTCCTTTGTGAAAAACGCCTGTTGTACCTTTGTTCCTTTCTTTTGTGGTTGATACTAAGCCACTGAGAGGGGAAAAACCAGCAACAAAGCACTAACCACCGAACAAAAACTCAGTGCCTGAAGTGACACTTGTTACTAAAGTATCTGCTTATGTGGCTTTTCGAGAGGGCTCTTTCAATGGCCATCCCTTTCTAAGCAGTTTGCTGAGAATGCTGCTGCTCTTCTGCACTTGGGAAAGAGCGAACACATAAAGATGTCCGATCCTTCTGGAGAGCGATGTCCACCAAAACACTCATGTAAAAGGTACAGATTTGACATCAATAGGGAGGAAAACTGCTCAAGTCAACCTGATAATTCAGCTCTGGTCTCTCTAAGTCCAACAAAGCATTGAAAGCGATGCCAGTGTGCGTGGCGATTTCACAAACTGAGTTTCTTTTCTGTGAGGAACGGCACCAAGAAACTCACATATGCAGGATCATTCCCTGGCATTCACCAAATGAGCTGCAACATTAGGAAGTTTTGCTCAGACACAGCAAGAATTCAAAGAGGAAACCAAAAAGCTCTATGGTCTTAATCAAGCAGAGGATTAAAGCAGACACAACTTCATACGGATGAGAAGCTTCTCTGAATTCCATCCAGATGATGATATGCATATGGCATTTGTTGATGCAGCTTGCTAGATTGAAACCATATCTATTACTAGTTTCCAAAAATTCCAATCAAGATACCTTGATTTATTTTAAACTAATTTCTCCCTAAAGCCATAATATTACTATAATTAGTCTGAGCCTGTGATACAAAGAAAAAAACCCAAACTGTATGTTAGCATCACCATTTTTATGAAGTTGTATAGAAACCAGGCAACTTACCAGCATAATCCTCTTAGCATAAAGAAGAAAAAATAAGAGAGAGAAAAAGAGAGAAAGAGTTAAGGTTTAGTATTCCTAGGTACAATGTATAAATGCCTTGGCAAACCAAGCAAAATAAAATATGCACATTTCTCTCAAAGACTGATTTAAGGGGGAAGCACAGCATTCAGTTATTTTACAGTTAGCATTCAAAAATGAATAGTTTTTTTGAGAAAGTAGTCTGGAGAAAAGTCCTGAATTACGTCATTATATTTTTGTGAAATAATATAAAGAACTCTGATAAAATACATATACATTTTTTAACAGTAATCAAAATTAACGAGTGGCAAACTGGAACTGGTTTTCATTAAAACCTGGCACGTAGTTTAAAAAAAATGGACTTTTCACCTAAGTACTATGCAATACATGAAACAAATTGCTGCAAGCAGCTTTAGTACAGTTTTAATTGTGGGAGTCAGTGACCAAACCTATCCCTTGCATGAGTTATAAGAATTAACTAGCCATCAGTAGAGAACAAGTTTCCTTACTACTTAACCTTGAAGTGGTGAGTCACAGTTTGATTTTCTACTTTCCAGTTTATTTAAGACATGACTCAAAAGTTACCTTGTTCCCTCTCCATCTCTACCTATATTTTACCAGTTGTGTTCTCAAAATGGTGGGACTCCAAATAGCACAACCAACTATTACTAAAGAACCAAAAAAATATATTTGCAAGCACACAAGGGTTACGCATGCAAACTGTTAAGTGCACAAAGCAGGTCAAGCGAGCAAATGAGGTATGCCAGCTTTCAGCACCGACACTAGGAAACACTCATTTAACATCTGGCTCATCACTTTAGGGAACCAACACTGGAAAGCTGACGGCACTAGAACTGGCTACGTGCCTATTTGATGTGGATTAAAACTTCCTCCTTGCAATCAAATATCACCAGAGACTTAGGGGATACTGAGACCTCAAATACAAGTCAGTAGATGACAGGCTTTTTCCTGCCTCTTAAAGATTCCCTTAAATCCAGTGTTTTGTCTTCTCTGTGTATATTCCCAGCCACGTTTGCCTAGAAGGGTGGGAGGCTGGAGAGAGATGAGGATCGCTCCATGGATTCTGTCTCAGTTGTTTCTGAAGTCCTGAGCGAGAACTTTAAGGCCATCCTTCCAGCCAGGAGCCTGTTTGAATGCTTCCCTACTACCACATGCAATAGATGTGGAACCACCACACATGGGAGAAGGAGCAAGAGGAGGTTCAGTTGCTGCTCATATATGGTAAAACTGTGGTCAGGGAGTATATTTTGTCTCTCTGGGTCATCACATCTGTTTAGGTATATGCATGAAGCCTCAGTGGGCACAGTATTTACAGCTGAGGAAAACAGGTTTGAAGACAGACTTATGAGGCTGACCTGGGTTTGAGCAATTAGGATTGCAAACTTTTATTACTAGCACTATGATATTTTTATTTATTCTTAGTTTTTAAAATATACTGTTAAGATGTAGCTCATATCCATACTACATTTTCCAGTTGTTTACCACTTGGCAGTTTTATGTTTGACTGAAGTTTAGGAATCTGTTTATATCTTAAAGCATCAGGAGAAAAATCAAACAACAGAGTAAGTTCAGGTATTATTCTTTCAGTACCATTATTATCCTCAAGATATCATTAGATAGGAGTAGCTTCCTTTTCATCAACAGAGCAGAAAATACTACCTAGTCTATAATACAAACAAGCACCACAATAACCAAGCTCTTCTTCCACCCCCAGTCTCAGCTAGATCTTTATTAAGTGTCTTCAGAGGGAGACAGCTAATACACCTCACAGTGCATTTCTGAATGCACTATTCAGAAAAGCATGCTCTCTTGTATTTCTCTCTCTGTCTCACACACACACACAGAGCTATAGCATTCCTATCCCATTTATAGGCTTCTTGGTATGTCATGCTCTTTTAGGACATGCTTTTATGTATTAAAAAAAAAACAACACAGAAAAAATATAGAAATAAATTTCTCTACATGTATGAGTTCACATTTTTGCCCCCTCCTCTAATAAAAAACTCAAGTCTCAGAAGAACTTTCCCCTCACAATTTAATTAAATGCTTCAACCCACCACCACCTCACACAGAGACACATGCACACAGACAGCAAAAAACTCCAGTTGCCCACAAGAAGACAGAGGCTTGGAAGAGGCGTCTGTAACTCACTGTGCCAGTTTACAAAGGTTTTTCATAGTATGTTACTAATTACTCTGTATTCAAGACATTCAATTAAACAAGTGGAATACAGATTAGCATAGTTTTTAAATCATGCAAAAATATACTTTCCTCTCATAAACAAAATATATAAAGTTAGCTGTCTATATTTTTGCAAAGCATCCTCTACTGTTTCAGTGAAATCAAATAGGTACTACAGCGTATGTGAAAAACACTGTTCTACAGACATGCATGGCATATAAAAGTTCTGCTATTTAAACAGCAGCCACAACCTGCCCGCTGTGAGAGAACCCATAGTAGGACCAGTGGCAAAAGCGAAAGCTGGTCTCATGTCTCTTTGCCCAGGTTACCCACCCACCACCCAGCTTCCCTGCCCAAGTCCACCCCTCCTGCCCACTGGAGTGCCTGGGGTGGGAAACACCTTCCCAGCTGGGGCATCAAGATAAATCAGAATGGGGAGAAAGGATGACCTGGAGCCAATAGCTGTGCCTAGGAAGGTGGGAGGAGAGCAGCCCACCCCACCTCTTGGGGCAGACCACCAGGGACCAGAGCACCAGCCATGCTGCTCACCAGGGCTATAAGCGCTCCTCCAGTTCCAGCAAGCGACTGTGCAGACTTATCCTCCCAGGCTGCTCTAGGTGGAAGTCTAGCTAACCAAGCTCTACCTTCCTAACTAGATAGTGCCTAGCAAGAAAACAGCAGAAACAATGAGTCAATGCAAAAAAAAATCACAGTGTTTATTCCTTCCTTAAAAAAAAAAAACAAACCCAAAAAAACAAAAAAAACCCCCACCAAACCAAACCAAAAAAAACCACCCACACCAAAAAGTCTTAGAAAAAGATTAAGGGAAACAAAATTGAAGGTGCTCCACAGATAACATAAAAATTATTCTTAAAACATACGGAACTCAACTCATACTAATTGACACAGCTTGCAGACTCACTCACCCGGAAAAATCTGTAGTGAGAATACCATAATGAAATATGTATATTCGGCTTATGTGGCACAACGTGAGGTATCCCATAGCTACGACAAAGGAGTACCTAAAAACATAAGATACAGAATACATAGTTACGAACACAAGTACCAACAAGAAGGAGAATCACTCAAACTGGGTTTGGGCTTGTTTAGGAGTGGAGTTTGATTTTTGCAAATTAGGTTGTTAACAAGTCTGAAGCTACGTTACAAGATCTGGCAGAAATTTTCAAAGAGAAATTTCAAAGAAATTTTCAAAGATGGTTTGGTCCAGCTGAAACATTATAGAGGTGTCTCCTCACACTGCAGGGGTGGGGGGGGAAAGCAAAGAAGAAATAGGATCACTTCCAAGTTGAGCATTTCAATTTCAGTTCCCACCCTCACATATTATTTTGAAATTTCTGTCTGATTCAAGTATTTGAAACTAGATGATACTGTATGTGCATCATTGAAGTTATCCACTGCCTTTTTCATCTCTAAATATTCTTTATCTACATGTACAACTCTTCCTCAGATCTACCAGAAACTAAAATATTTAAAGTTTAAGATATTTTCTCTCTTCTGATTTTGAATTTGTAAGAGTGTGACCAGCAGGTCAAGAGAGGTTATCCTCCCCCTCTAGTCTGCGCTGGTGAGGCCTCATCTGGAGTATTGTGTCCAGTTCTGGGCTCCCCAGTTCAAGAGAGACAGGGAACTTTTGGAAAGAGTCCAATGGAGGGCTACAAGGATGATGAAGGGTCTGGAACATCTCTTGTATGAGGAAAGGCTGAGAGACCTGGGGCTGTTTAGTCTGGAGAAGAGAAGGCTGAGAGGGGACTTTATCAGTGTCTATAAATATCTGAAGGGTAGCTGTCAGGAGGATGGAGCCAGTCTCTTTTCAGTAGTGCCCAGCGGTAGGACGAGGGGCAATGGGCATAAACTGCAGCACAGGAAGTTCCACCTGAACTTGAGGAAAAATTTCTTTACTGTGTGGGTGACGGAGCACTGGGACAGGCTGCCCAGAGAGGTTGTGGAGTCTCCTCCTCTGGAGGCCTTAAAAACCCGACTGGACACGTCCCTGTGCAACCTGCTCTAGGTGATCCTGCCTTGGCAGGGGAGTTGGACCAGATGATCTTCAGAGGTCCCTTCCAATCTCTACCATTCTGTGAGTCTGTGGTTCTGTATAAAGGCAGGTAATGATACATAGACTAATCTTTTCAGCTCTACGTGCTGAAATATCCCGTCTTTCAGAAGAATCACTGAACCATTTAGACTGGAAAGGACCTTTAAGATCATCGAGTCCAACTGAAGAAGCATTCCGTAAGTGGGGTGTGACAAATTCACTCTCTGTTTTTCAAGATGATCAGAAAATTATGTTGGGCAGGACAGTAGCATGACTCTTTCTATATTAAGAGTTGAACGGTCTGAGGACTGGAAGTGATGCAGTGTCTAGGTGGGGCAGATGCAGTCTTTCATACAACTAAATTCTCCCTGTATTTACCTGAGCAAGAAAGGATACTGGGGAGGTAAGAAGTGGATGGATATTTGGAAACAGACTACATGAAGCAAACTAGACAGTGCAATGGAGAACTGGGACACCAGAATGACAGGCTTGCATCACATGGACAGGGCAGGACCAGGTCTACTGGTGTCACCTGCATCAGAAGCTAGCCACATGGGGGAGAAGATGCAAAGACCTACAGACTACAGAATGAGACCGCACATCCTGTACACCCAGCGGAGCTGAGCCACGGGAGGTCAGGCAGGCTGGTAAGCACACATTGCCAAGCAGGGTCTCCCCAGACCCATGGGAGGATTGATCATGGTGGGGAACTAAAGGTGAAATCCGACAAGACAGTGAGTCAGCATATGACTGAAAATAAGCCAGGCCTTTGTCAAATCATGGCTGGCTTTAAAACAAGTGAGTTTTTCCTCTCTGGAGCCTAATAAGCTGCAATGTGAGTGACAGTGATGGATCGCAAGGCAACCTGCAGGTCTCGTGGCCCACAGTAAACAACTGGATGAAAGGCAGACTGAGGGGACATGACAGCTTCTTCAGGAGATTCAGAGCAGATTTTAACTTATTTTATCTGGATCAGGCATCCAGTCCAGCCTCAGCAAGGACCTCAGGCTCCCTCTCACCAACAGAGAACAGCAAGCATCCCTCCAAAGACAAGTCACCCAGCTCAGACATGTAACAGTGATAGGTGGGACGAAGCATCTAAAATAAGCCTCAATGCTAAAGCATAAAGCACCTAGATTGAAAGGGAGGCCAGCAGGGAGAGATATACTGGATTGCTGCTGCAGCTGGCAGCATTTTGATGCTGGATTAATTTGTCCATTTATAGGCCTTGAAGGCTAGCAGCCTAACCAGAGAGCAAACTAGCAGAAAATAACCAAGGAAAGGAGCAAGCAGGTGAAACTATGTAGTTTCTTTTTTTCATTTGTTCAATTCCACTTGTGCTTTGGGGGGAAAAAAGCCAAGTCTTGGAGCCTCACTATGAAGGATCCGGTGCTCTTACAGGCCCTCTGTATGAATAGGTTCAGCCCTTAAGCTGCCATTTTTCAAGCTTATTCTCAAGCAGCTTGAATACACTGTTATTTTGCCAAAATTAATGATGTGGATGTACTTTGAATCACACTGCTATGGCTAGTGGAATACAGTAGAAAAGTTCTAACCCATTTCTCCCAGCTCTCCTAAGGTTTTTCAGCATGTTGGATTGCCATTTCACATTGACTCAAATCAGCACATGACTATCTTGAAGCAGTTGGTGACATTATATGAACCGGCTTAATTTAGGTTGCAATATACAGCTATTTTTTCCCATTGTGACTAAATGGCTAAACAGTAAGAGTGAGGGGTTTTCCTGTTGAGACTGTGCCTGTTTCCCTACCACAACCTCAACTTGTAAGTATTGGATGATTCCCTCTGTGGACTTGGTTCCTCTGATCTACAATCAGTAACTCCTGCATTTCCTCCAAGTGACAGGCAGGGACAATGATGAGGAGACAAATAATAGAATTTTTTAGCACCTTTTCCTTCTGCTCTCTGGATGGCCTTTTTTTGATAAACATTGTCCAATTATTTAATTCTTTTAAATTATTAGTTACTGGAGTTCTGGGCTTTGCACTTGCTGAGGGGACAGAGAAAACCGCTTTGATTAACACCTGTCTTGCTGGTCCAAATTCTAGTGACAGCTATAGACAGGCCTGTTGTTTATGGTTCACATTTCTAAACAATCCTAGAGAAATCATAAGTGATGGTTCCCATTTGGCTATTAGAAAGGGGTCACCTCAGGAAGTGATAAAAAAGAAGGGGAAATTATTATCTGAGCATCAGATCCTCAGACAGCCCTGGCCCTGAAAACAAGCAAAGAAAGGGTTTCCATTCCCCAGCCCAGACTGATGTGGATGTGAGCATTCAGCAGCAGCTACAGAAACAGCAACACAGCATAGAGATAGAATTCATCTGTAACACACCCAAACGAAACAACAGAATTAACCACATGCTGTTAGGGAGACCAACACAAAAGTAAAGAGGTAGGAAAAACTGCCAGCTCATCCTTCTAGCCTGGTATAAAGTAGCAGTTTTACAAATAAAAATTCCTATTTGCGCAGACTGATGGGAAGCAAATGACTCCACCTACACAATTTTAAAAACTCCCACAAGCTGAACTCTGAGAGTATGGTACCCACACGAGAAGGCTCAGTGACTGAGCAGGGAAGTTCTTCCACATGAACTTCCTCTTAATCAGTGAAAGAAGCAGATATAACGACCATGTAGTTTTCATTTTCATACGAAAGTGCTTTATGTCTTTTGGCCAGGAAAGCACTCATTTGACAAAGCACTTTAGGAGTCTTAGGTGTCTTCCTTCCTCTGAGACATTTGTATAGGGACAAGAAAGATCCCATGGTGGAGACCTTCTCATGATAATGCCATAAGCTTCTGCTTCAATCAGTGATATTTCTGGTACTTTCTACTTTTTCAAGATCAAAGCCCAGTACCAAATACAAGACTTAATTTTGTAGATCACTAAGTTAAGCTGCCACAGTGACCTTATTTGAACCACCTAACTCAAGAATAAGTGGAAAATACCTAAAGGCCAAACAGCAAGGAGGAAAACACATTAAAAAGGATTATCAAAAGCGATCCTCAAGGACACAAGACCAAGGAGAACATGACTTCATTATGTTTAAGAAACCACAATTTGGGCATAAATTATTAAGTCTGCAAAAGCCAACTTTTGAGGCCAGTAATCTTGTAGGGAAATGCAATATGTCAATGAAAAACCACAAATTGAGATTACAGCTGCTTCTGTAACTGAATGAACAAAGCTCCTGCAAGTAACTGAGAAATAAAAGCAGGAAAGAAGAGAAGGTGGCCCTAAAAAACCCTCATGCTTCTCCATGAAAGGAGAGAAGTTGTCAGCTCCAGACTTGCAGTCACATCAGCTCACCTGTGGATGTTGGGAATACTTGCCATATTCATAATGCCATAGTTCATCATCACCAGGACAAAAAGATGAATGGAATACCTTGAAGACAACAAAGCGAGTATTTAGATAATTTCTATGTGACTTGAAAGGTCTCGCAGTTCAGAGCAAGGGAATATTTTTCCATGCAAATGACATACATGTGATGTCATATCAGAGTATCTGTAAACATGGATTATCACAATGACATCTTTATAGCCTGAATATCCAACATAAATTAATACTTATTGACAAGATATTGTCAATGTGTTTCACTGAGAGAAAGAGCAGCCTAGTTCAAAGTGCACATTCCAACTGGCCACATCTTTTCCAAAAAGCATCTTCACAGCAGACTGGTGTGGCTTTAACTTCCAGCACAAACACCACAGATTAAATACCTCACTTACAAATAGTTTCATGGCCCATTTTACTTTGAGGGTTTGGGATGGTTATGCTGGTTAGGAATTTCTGGGTTTTTTTTAGGGTAACATAGAAAATGTTTTAAGACTAAAATGATGTAATCCAGAAAAGCTCATATGAAGTTTAAAAATATTTTTACCCAAGCTTTGTCTACATGGTGACTAAATACTCACCACCCAAAGCAGAAGACAGCAAAGTATATTCCAAAGAGGGTGGCAAATGCATGGCGAACAGCAGAGCTGGCATGACTGGGACCCAAGTAAATACGAAACCAAAATGCAGCCAAAAGTGCAAACAGTTGACAGGCTACAAAATTGATCTGTAAAAGACAAACAAAACAAAAAAATGGTTGTAATTCTTGGAGGGGGGGGGAAGGAGGCTCTCCATTCTCAGAACAATAAAGAGTGGAGCCAGGAAAAGGGAGGAAAAAAGTGAGAGCAATGAGTCTTTTGTTTCTTCACGTTCTCAATTGTGAGCCCAAGCGGTAACTTTCCTTGGCCAACAACAGAAAGGATTAAACAAGCATGTAGCCACACAAAAGCTGGGAGAAGAGGAAGAGCAGGCTCCAGTTGCCCAAGGTACAGGCGGGCTCCGGGCAGTGCTCGCCCTCTCCGGGGCAGAGCTCTGCTCCACTGCCAGCCCAGCCCAGGTGCAGGGGACGTCACCCCCCAATCTTGGTGGGAGGCAGAGGCTAGGAAGCAGACTGGGACTCTAAAGCATAGCCCTGGTGCCTATCTTTCCCCATAAACCTCAAAACAAGGGCAAAAGCAACAATCCTGATGTGACGCTGTTTCACAAGCAGTAACTGGACAGCTGCCTTAGCTGAAATGCTCCACTCCAGAGCATCCTCCAAGCAGGCCTTTCAACTTACCCTTTTTTTTGCAGTTCAAGAGTGCAAAGAAAATAATTGTGCTCTACCATCACGCAAACAGCTAAAGGAAATGCTTCTCAATTGTTCTTTGGCTACTGCATATATCTATAGAGCGCGGGAAGCAGTCTGGCCCCATTGTAAGGAGGTAGTGATGGCAGTACACGTGGAGAGCAAGTAGTCCATGATTATTCCTATCAGACACAAGGACAAGCAAGAGCTTCAGTGTCCTCAGAGCTAAACCGACGCCAAGCTGCCTTCTTCAAGGCACCTTCTCTTTGAGAGCCTCAGCAAAAATCCCAGAAGTCAGAGGAACAACAGAGCTCAGGAGCTGTCTCTAACAGAGCAATACAGCATTAGGATATCACATCCATAAATCCAGCCTGGACCCTAGACAGCTGGAGTTAAATTCATTTATTCAGCTGCAGTCTTTTTTTTTTTTTTTTTAAATTCACCCTGAGCTCTCCAGCAGCAAGTCGTCCTAGACTGAGCAAAACTAAATAGGCTGCAGCATTTAAGCGATCACTTGGATTAGGGGATTACCCAAAGCTATCAGTCCAGGACAGGATGATATGTCTCACTTGGAAATGCTCTGACACGCTGGCTGTCCAGAAGTGGTTGGATTCGGCAGGCTTCTTGTCAAAAACATTTACAATGTGTTTAACATTGACAGAAGACACTACGGCCCCAAACTGCTTTTATTCTGGTGCACTATATCCAACACGGCGCTGTTCAAGCAAATGTTTTTATTAAAGTTTTGTTGGCTACATTGCTGCAGTTCCTTTATTTGAGTGATGCAGCAGCCATGCAATAGAATAATGCAATAATTTAAATACTTAGATATGCTGAATTTTAGTTCTTTGGAGCAGAGACAATACCAATTTATCTCCTGTTCATGTAGGCAACCAGCATTTATAACAGACGGTATCATAGAACTACACCCAAAAGCAAGTAATTAGCAATGTCTTGTTATGACAGTACTTTGTGCTGTATTGAAATACGACAATTCTTATTTTCTATGCAAGATTTAAAAAGTAAGAGAACAAAATTGCACTGGTCTCACAAAACCCAGATGCTGTAATACAAATCCCAAACTCTTATGGCTGAAGAGAGGACATCCCCTACGGGGCTGCTCTGATTGCATCCTTTCTAAGCAAGTTCCCAAGACTGACAGATGCCAATTCATCAATGACAATTCAGTGAACCTTAATCCCACCTCAGCCTGCTCCCACTTAGGGTCATACTAGCACATCCAGTGCAGCTCGACTGTAGCATGCAGAGCCCCCCTGATTCAGCATAAAGAAGGAAAGTGCAGAGACTCCAAGAAACCTGATGTGGCTGATGGTTTAAAAGACAATACCCCCTTCTGTGCAGCATCACTCATGGAAGCTTTACACCCATAAAAACCATCAAGATAAGCAAGTGTTTTCTTTTTACTTTCATCCAGTTCCTGTATGTTCAGTTCGAAATGTTAAAGATGCTGGGACTTCAGCCGTCCACACACACAGCAACAGGAAAGTGCAAGATCCCGTGGCAGACACACTTGTAACAGCATTGACATAGCTAAGGCAGGTAACGACAGCAGCAGCAGAAAGCAAGCAGCAGAGACTTCATCACAGGCCAACATACAGCACACGACAGCACAGCAGCCTTGCACACATACCCTGCTGCTTGCCTACACTATCAATTCCTCTGACCACGTGTTACCTGTGCCACTTGGATTAAAGTTAGCATGGGTACACCAACCACACCACTATCACATCTTCAATTTGTTGTGCAAATTAACCAAGACAATTTCTTCTCTGTGCAAAAGTACATGCTAACCTTATATTTCAATCAGCTTTCAATTTATTAGGGTTGTTTCTGCAACATCACAAACCCAACGTACTCAGCAGGCAATAATCTCAGAACACTAGTTTACTCTTTTTGTACTGAATTAAGCTAGAAAGTACATTACAGAGGAATGGCTACAACACACCATTAAAAGTTACAGATATGATTCAAAAACCTAAAGATTAATCTTTGTTTTCAGGATCTGTAAATGGCAGTGATGGTGTCGAAGAGACACAAACACACATCAGGATCCCTGAGTGGCATTTGAACATTATGTGACCTACCACAATAGAACAAAGGAAGTGAGAAGGCTGCACCCAGTGCATTGCTTGGGAGATCGACTCACAGATAGAAAAAAAAATGCAGTCTGAAATGCAGAAAGAGAAGACTTTTGCTCACTGGCTGAGAACATTCACGTCTTTGCCCTCCTTTCTGAAGTGCAGCCACCCTAACTCTTTGGCAGCTTTCCAGGTTCGTCTCCTCCATGACCATGTTTTTTGGACAGACAGCACTGTCCCTAAACACAACATGCTGTGTTTGTTTTTCTTTGTCTACCATTAAGGCTTTCAGGGTTTAGGGGTTTTTTTTGTGTGTGTGTTTACAGTAATACATACACATTACAAACAATGTGATCAATTTTAAAGGATTCATCAGCAGAGGTGTTGGGAGAGGGATACCCTTGAACAAGAAAGCCAGGTAAATACAATTATTGATAAAACCTTTCTGTCATCCATAAGGTATTGGGTGCCTGTTGGCCAAAAACATTGGGAAATAGTATTGGAGAATATTTCTTGTACCTGTCCACCTATAAACCTGCACTAAGAATCTGAATGCACCAAGATGACCTCTGATTTATGGGTCTGAAGATCAAACATAGCTGCACAGAGCTCACTGCAAGGTCTAGCACACAGTTTACTGCAAGATTGACTTTTAGAGGTGCTGAGTAATTGCAGAATACTTCTGCAGATCATTCCCTTCTGAGTTTACCTGCGCCAAGCTGAAAGCATGGACAGAACAGCCCAAATCTTTTCTTATAACTTGTCACAAAAAGAGGGAGAGAAGTTGTTTGTTTCTTGGATTTGAGGAACGTAAAACAGATGTCAAGACACCAGTAAAACTGGGGTTCTCCTTTCCAAGTGTTGAGAAAAATTTGTTCTGCCTGGCAGGCTGAACTCCATACTTAAAACTGAGCACTAACTTTGGTACCAGACAAGCTAATAGACGGATATGATAGCTTTTCATATGACTACCACCTCTATTTAGTTATTTATATGTTAACATTTTAAAAACATGCAACATTCACATGCAAACACACAAAGACTGCCAGTTCATCTGACAGTGACTTTATTGCATTCCATTTAACATTAGTTTTATTCTTCACTTGACATATTTAAGGTACTGAAGTAAATAGATCCCTAAGATTTTAAGAAATGTTGTATGCCATCACAAGTGAAGTAACAGGCACACTTTCCTCCCTTTCCTTTCCCAAAGAGAGGGTTCATATTATTCCCTTTAGGTTATTTCCACAGTTGCTAAATATACTTTTTAAACAGTAAATTGAGGGCTTCTGAACATTAATGGATAGTGTCCCCATAAAAATAACATATGAGAATTAAGCCTTCTCACTCCAACCCACCGTTATAAGTCATTTAACCCATGTTTCTAGCTAGTCATATCTATTCAGTGTTGCCATCAAATTTTTGCACATCTGGTTTCAACCTTGCTAGCAGAAAAGAAACACCTTTGCTTTTTACAGTCATTTTCTGCCATGGTCTAGCAAGTAAGATGTAATAAAACTAGGAATCAGAGCATGTGATATGTTGCCAAAACAAGATACTATCTTCCTTTCATCTTCCATGATTAAATATTGGAAGACAGAAAGGCAGTCTCACCACGGTATCCTGCAACGACATCTGGAACTCTTGTATCTGAATCACAGCCAGTTGAAAACAGCCTTGCAATGCAGAAGCAAGATATCTGCACTTTTGGAGAGAGAGAAAATCTGGAAGAGCTCCAGCCCAACTGGATTGATGGTTATTGTCTGGTTAAGGTATTCTTTAATATCTAATAGTCTTGACTTCAAAAGACCAGATGGATCCAGAGCATGTAAACACCAGATATGACAACAAAACCCCAAGTCCATAGTTCCTCCATTCAAATGGAGGAAATTCAAATTCAAATTCAAATCCATTGAAATCCATTCAAAGTCTGTAATAGCAATAACTCAAAGTGATGTTTAGACTGCAAAATGAAGTTTTATACAAAGCTAGAAGTCAGGTCAAACCAATTGACCAAGCACCTATGATGTTGACACAAGAACAACCAAACATAATGGCTTCAAGATGCCCCTATACTATTATGCTAAAATCAAAGCCCTCACAGTACGTAAAAGGTTAGTTCCATCTGTCTTGAGCCTTTGCATCTTCTCCTATTTTTAATAGGGTGAAACCAACTTGGCAAATGTTGGACTGGTACGGTAGGAAGGGGAAACATTAACTCCTAGGGATCTGCAGCCATCTTTTCAGTCACCTCCATCAATGGGCAGCATATGTTACATGGGAAAGTCATCTCTTCAACTTCCTAACCATTCTCAGAGGAAAAACCTAAAACTTTTTGCTCTATGTTTTATTTGGTCCCATTAACCATCTGCAGGTGGGGACTTTTAAGGACAACAGCCAGTTGGTAAGTCACAAAACAAAAGTTCCAAACACCTAGCATTAAATAGGTGCGTCTCGAAATCTCAGCACTTGGAGGACATGAGCTCACTGTTAATAACACTGTGTAGGAACAGTTATCACCTGTCATTCTGGGGCAAACTGGCTCTGTGGTGCAGGTTGGCAAAAGGTGGTACAAGCAGGGAAAGGCAGCAATTTGTCAAATTCCTCTAACAGGAAAGGCATGGAGCCATAGCACATTTCCAAAAGGAGACAAGTACATGTGTTGTTTGGTGCACTGAAAAATGACTGAAAAAACCACAAAAATCTTACAAGGACAAAATGGAAAGTGCTTTTCTTAGCTAGAAGTTCTTCAGATGGAAAACAGAACATACAAGAGGAGGCAAAAGTTGGCTTTATACCCTTCCACCAAATCATCACAAATAGTCTTGGTCGCTGCTTGCCGTAGTTCTGGGTAGGTACTAATCACACACTTTGGGAAGTTTCAATTCCCCTCACCCCATAAGACTTGCATCTGCAAATCTTCCTATTTAAAAATTTAATAGACATTTGAGGGTTACTAGGTCACACTCTAGGAAGAGATAATAAGTAAGTTTAAGCACGTAGTCTGTTATTTTAGTGCTTTTAACATTTCCTTATAGTTAAGCATCAGGAAGAAATATCCTACATTCTGTTTTGACCACAAAAATAACTTGCTTTGCTTTTACTAGTTTTTTCCTCCCTTATACTAGCAGAAAAGCTGATCTCACTTTCAAAAAATCTAGGAGGATATAACAAATTGACCACACAGCTGTCTCCAAACTCCAAATGGCAATTAAGTCTATTACCCCAACCTGAGCGTCCTCTGTAAGCAAAATTCCTATTAATGCTATAATACATTCACTGTGAAAATCACTATGACAAAACACACTGCTAACTCGTCACTTGTTGGATAACAAGGTGCTGACGTGTGTCCCGCAGCACACCACCTTTGGACAAAAACCGGGTATGTTGCACATTCATACGCGTTCACACACAGAGGTATAAGTGTGTTACAGCACAGCCAGGCTACCAGAATATTCCCAGCTAGCATCCAGGTCCTTGCCCACTTCAGTGTGCAGCAGATGATGCAGACTGTCCTCAGATTATAGATATTGCTGAAGGTACCTCTACTTTTATTCCAGGCCTTGTGCTTACCAGCCAAATGAGAGAATAAGCCTTTAAATCTGCATTTCACCTGCTGAATGGAAGAAAGTGTACGAACAGAGGCCTCCCATGGTGGCTCAGTGTACAGATGAAGTTGTAGCCCATGGTCAAGATACTCTTTATTTGCTGCTATCTACTAATGAGCTACTGAGCATTAGTTTAGTAGACTGCTACGAAGTTTTTATGTGGTAAATTAGAATTTCTCCTCTGTTTACTAACTTAACCACAGCTGTTTTCAGTATTTGGAAAAGCACAAAGAATCATGTTAATAGAAACTACTGACAGCAACAGCAACTCCTTCTCAAGACAAACCACTCTCTGTGGGGTCCAACAGTGCTTGGGTGGTATTCTGGAAAGCGGATGCCATAATAAAGCATTCCACTTCACCAGAGATCAGCCCCATCTCCCAGGATGGTGTGTTTCTTGCAAAGAATAAAGCAAGAACTACAGAAGGGCAATAACTTGTTTTCTCTGTTTAAAAGATTATTTTGCACATATAACCAAAGACACCTGGCAAACAATGTGTTTAAGATCACTTTGCTGGATACACTTCTACTCTGATGTTGAAAAATAGACCTGCTGCTATGATAGCATTTTGCAACTTCCAAAGGGTGATATTTAGAATGGGTGTGTTACGAATGAGAGATGGAATATTCCTTAATCAGATCATCTCAAAGATATCTGATACTTACTGAAATTTTTCAAAATATTTTCATCTTCCAGACTGTTTTTATGAACCATAAGGACAAATAGTTGTCTGCAGAGATCACTTAGGTCTACGCAGGGAGAGGACAAACACCCCCAAAAAGGAGGGCGATATCACAGAAACCATGTCAGGTTTTCCACTGCTAGAATTTTGATGTGGGTTTCTGCACAGGAAAAGGATCCATGTACCACCATCTGTGCAGCTCCCCTTATTATCCACATTGGAATCGCTTTGCACAGAACTCAGTGCACTGACAGCCAGCACAAACAGGCACTTGTGAAGAAATCAGAATTGACTGTCACTTGCAAGATGCCGTATTTTCAGTCTGCAGCCAGGCACTGTGAATTGCAAACAGCATGGATCAGAGAGGAGACAAATTCATTTACATTGAAGAAATACTGATGCAACTATTGAAAAATCGCATCTCCAATATTATACCGAAACAACTAATTTCTCTGACTTTGTGTTGTTGTAGGAGTCCTGTGGAAGGTTTTGAGGGGGCAGAAGCAAAGATTTGAAAATAGAGTTTCTCTCATCGGGATGGGGGGAGTGGGGAGAGAGAGGGAGAGAGAGAAGCATATAGGCATGACTAATTTCAGATTATTGTCCTCTTCAGAAGCAGCACTAAGTTCTCATAGCCCTGGCTTTTTTGTTGCTGTTGCACACGGAGTGTGGAGTTGGTAAAGTAGAATATGTCAAATTGACAGCATTTTGGCCTGTTGTGCTGCTTTCCTGGGTAAATTCCGTGTTTCCCTACTTACAGGGTCAGATATCCTTCCATGACTTAGACTATAAACTTGAAACAGATGTTCTTTCTGGATTACCTCTAATGAAGCCACTAGCAGAATAACTGCTAGCAGGACACACAAATATAGCTATAAAACAGATTAGACTCTGAGTCAACAGAAAATTAAAAAGGAAAAACATTTAAGTCAAAAGTATATTTGAGAAGTCGAATCTACATCCTAATGCTAAGTCACACACCCATACATTTACCTTTGATGACTGATAAATTTAACGTGTGGACCCGATCCAAACACAGCTTTAGCTTGCTGTCAACAGCTCTTACATTGAACTGTCATGACTCTGTATGTTGAACAGATGTTGAAATAGTGATCACTTACGTGCAGTGATGTTCTGCCGCTACCTGCGACTCCGTAATTACTGTTCTCTCAGTGAGTAATGCCAAAACATAGCATGATGAAGTTCCCTTGTACCTGAGATAGCCAGCACTAATTCCTACCTGTAATAGAAGCAACAGTAAAATCAAACAAGCTGGAGCCTTCAGTCATTCAGGTGTTTTTTTTAAACCAGAATGCCTTTAGGCATTAGAAGAGCTATGTTAGGAAGAGCTGCCGCATTTCTTCAGACTACTCATCAGTGAGGTGGTACACTAATTACAGTACCTGTAACCTAAAAAGAGTACTTTAAAAAGAGTAGTTTCACCTGCCTCTGTGCAGGTATAATGTCGCATGGTATAACATGGCAGACATGTCTAAAAGCAGAACTACAGCCAGCAGGTAAGAGTATAGAAGATATTTTAATGAGAAAAGGAAAAAGAGGAGTGAAATGGCATTATTCAAATGGGAATTTTGACAGGGAAAAGAAAACAAACAAACAAACAAACAAACCAAAACAACCACTAGGACTACCAGCCTTGCTTTTCCAAAAGCTTCCACAGGAAGTAGGAAGTCACTAGGATCTGGTACTTCTGGTAGGAAAGGTGGCATCTTGTACAGCCCTACCCTTCCTGCTCATGCGTAGATTCGTACTCATGACAAGGGAACCTTATCACCACATTACTCCATCAGTCCAGCTCTTCTCACAGGGTCCACTCAGAAGACAACGATTTAAGCAAACACAAAGTTGGGAGACAGATGCTGAAGTGAAAATGAACAGAAACAAGGAAAACAACAGCTCCAGGAGAGTAAAATACAACAAAGCAGAGACTTGAGTACCTGCAAAGCCTCCTCTGAAAGTCCCTGGAGCTCTAGGAACCTCCCATGGCTTGCACACCACAGCACTCTCTCCCCCTTTTCTTTGCCACTTATAGGGCTCAGGCAACTAACTGGAGCTTGGATCCTTAGTTTTCATAATAATTAGTTAAATGCACCAGTTACTCATCTTTTTCTCAGAAATTAGTTCTTGGGTAATAGATATTGTTCCCAATTGGTCTTTTCAGACCTGATGAGTGCTCCCTAACCCCAAACAATTATTTTCACACAACCGCTCAAGAGCATTGCCTAGCCCTTGCTCTCCAACACCATCACCTCATCCATCACAGACAGTAGATCAGCAACAAAAAAGAAACAGGGTCAAGACAGGTTTCATCAGACATGATCCAGCTCGAGTTCACCAGCCTAACTGCTCTGGAGATTTCAGTCCAGTTTCTACTTTTGTATCTTTCAGTAAATAACTTCAAAGCAGCAGTGTCAAGAGTAGCATCAACACAGATCTGCATTCTCCACCCAGATTTAGAGATTTAGTTTTTGAAAACTTAGAATACAGTACAGCAAGTCAAGCACCTTTTAATTTTGTCTACATACTGACATATGTACATAGCTGATTTATTCAAAATGCAAAGAAGGAAGACAATACAGACATATGTGTGTATACCCAGCCACCCTGCTGGCATGTCTTTCTGTGGCTTCGATGTAAATTATATTCCCCAAATACCAATGGCAGTTGCATGAATGTAGGAATGGCAGGATTCTTACAGCAATGTTTCTAAAGTCCCAATTCAGAAACACGCTTAACTTTCAGGCCAAATGAAAGCCTTGCGCCTGCACATATTCACCACTTTAAAAATAAAACAGTAGGCTTAAAGTGCAATCCTTCGCTAGAATGGGAATTGGCACAGCTAAAATAACTTGCCCCGTTACTGCTGTTGCAATGTCTGTGCAATTCTATTTTCAGTTCCTTTTCTATAGAAAAATGTGTCAGTGGTCTTTAAAAATAAACATCAATACAAACAGATCAGTTTTGTTCATATTATCCCAGTGATATCCCAGCAAGTGCACAAAACAGAAAGCAACAAACATCAGTAAGGGGAAAAAAGTGCCAACTTCACAAGTTATTACAAACCAAAAGAAAGTTGGACTTTTTTTCCCCACTGTAGAAACTGTCAGCACTGTGTTAAATTTAGGGACATTATCCTTGTAATTAAGTGTCTTGATCAAAGACTAAACCTTTCAGACATTGCAATGGTACTGCATAAGAATTTATTAGGCCCTTACACATTCAAAAATCTGGAACATCCTGTATTTAAATGCTCAGTCATGCTCATAGTAACTTAAAACAATGGCACTGTAAAATTTAGCAATGCTTTAAAAATTTATGCAAGGACTTTCCTAGAGGAAGGGGTAGAATTTATCTGTCCTAACACTGATGTTGATACCTGAGCTAGCCCATCTAAATATCCTTTATTGTCAATGGGGAAAAAAGGCAATTCTAGCTTGCAATTCATCTAATCCTAAAACACAAGTCTAAAACAGGTACTTTTACTATAAAAGTAATCTAGATGATTAAGTTTAGATGTAGAAAAGTACACTGCAGACTTACAAAGATCAACAGTAGCCATACTACACTCATTAACTTTAACAGAAGCAAAAAGAAATCTCTGGGCTGTGAAACTGGACTTCCATTTAGTTGCAATAAATGAAATTTTCAAAAATGACCCACAGTTCCTGGTGCTCCACTTTTTGGTTTACCACTTAAAGGCACCATTAAATGGTATCATATTCTAGAAGCTGGTATTCTACAATAAACTAAGCCCACTTCAAGGGCCTGGAATATAGTGGGGCGGGGGGGAAGAAAAAAAAGTGCCAACCAGGAGGGACTTCTGAAAAAAAATTACTAGTGTATTTACTGTCAGATATGCGTAGAAGAGTTTTAGGGTGAGAATGCTCCTACACGATGGGTGTAGACAAACACACCCAGTTTCCTGCTTCTGCAAGCAGGTGCTGCAAACCTCAGTTCTTCCTGTCCTCTTCCTTGTCTAAGCAGTTTTACATCTCCGAAACACCCAGTAACAGCACAGGCAGAACAAGAGAAGGAAAACCCATGCGAACAACGAAGAAAATGCTTTCAGTTGAGCTTAAAAACATCACTTCATGGTACATCAACATAGAGAGGTGAAGATCTGTCTACTTCTGCCCATGCTCCAACCTAGCAAAATATGGGGCACAGATACCACCGTACCATTTCTAACACTGCAGAGCCACAGAATTTACTAACGAGGGTACAGAAAATATTCCCAGCTACCTTTCAACATGGAACTCCTTCACAGGCAGAAGAGGCTACACAAACATTTTTGGGAAGCCGTCAGTAAAGGCCAGGGAAAATCTGCAGTGAATCTGCTCTAATTTTTTCTTTTTTAGAGTTAATTTTCAGTCAGTTGAACCTGTGCAGATGCACAACTGAGAGGTTGTTTTCACAACAGAAGAAAAATAAGCATGGCACAAGGGGAGGGAATACACGCAGAATCACCTTTTTTAGTAGTAAACTTTAGTCAGACCCATTTATTTGACTGGGAAAAATAATATTTTCAGTTTGTATTTTGGCAATTATCTTTGCAAACATAACAGTTAGTAACTCACTCCCTCTGTTTCCATGAACAATGAAAACTTTATATTCTGCAGTTGCTTGCAGAGTCCCCCATTTCCACCATGGCCCTTGATACTGCTGGCAAGCAAATTTTCTAGATAGCTTTTTCCCCTCATTTTTTAGCCTATTTCCAAAGAGCGGTGTATGGGTGGGGGTTTTTTTCAATTCAAGCACAATTACCTTTGTTTCATTCCTTTGCTATAACAGTGACTGTGTAGAATTAGCAAGCCTCTGTAACTGCCAACTTCAGATATTTGCTTTCACAATCATAAGATTTCATAGTCATAAAATACTGCTCTTCCCTATTGTTCCACAGTTTAAAAGTAAAGTTATTGCTCTATGCTGTTTAATATAAGATATATTTATCTAACCTTCATTCACGTGAGCTGCAGACTTATTTTTAATCCCTTCGTAACTGTGGCAGGAAGAAAAGCCACCAATAAAACGTGTACAGCGACAATATCCTGTTGTGGCTGGTTTTTCCTTCCTTATTTCTGCTCAGAATTTGCAGCACTGTCACTTCATGCTCATTTATTTTGGATCTTGAACGAAGAAGACAAGAACATAGCCCAGCTGTTTAGTTATGCCTGTGTTACAAGCACCTTACATCTACAGCAAATATCTCTGGAAGCTGAACTTCAGAGCATGTCTAATTTTAGGCACTCAACTTCAGACACTATTGAAAACAAGTAACTTGGAGATGACAAACGCTTAGGACTCGGCGCAAGTCAAACATCTCAAGTGTCACTAAACTATCTGGAAATCATTAGTACCTTTCCAAAAAGTCAAGCCCTGAATGAATTCCAGGGGTTACCCCCTCAAAAAAAAAAAAAAAAAAAAAAAAAAAAAAAATTTCCTAGTTTTCAAACCTAGCAACCAAATCAAAACAAAAACTAACAGGAAAACACACAGCATGAGCAAGTGTCCGTTGGTGAATAAGCATAAAGAAATGTAAACAATAAAAAAAAAAAAGAAAAGATACTTGGATTTTGCTATAAATTAATTTCATTTGCACTATACTATACTTGAGAAAAAAATTCAATTTCCTTGCCTCATGAAAAGCAGGCTGCCTTCTTTGTATATCCCCCACTAGAGTTCCATACTTCTATTTGCATGCAGTACAGCAGAACTTTGGGGTATAACACAGATATTTTCCAAAGATAACTGCCATATCAGGAGGAAAAAAACCCACATACGTTTGTATTACTGAGACACCGTATTATTTTTTTCCCCAGGCATATTCTTGCCATGCTTATGAGTCAGCAATAGCAGACACTTAACTTGCCTTCCTTTACAAAGGACAGCAATCATTAGGCAACAGGAATAAGTCTCATTTTTTCCCCTTTAACAGTTTGGGAAAAAAAAAAAATGTCCTTACATTTTAGAATGATTACAGTGATGCTCCTACAGTGATGCAGTAACAGGCAACTTACTGTCCAAGAAACAAGGCACAGCAACAAAATTCCAGAAACTCCAAGTGACCTCTTCTCGAAATACCATATGAACCTGAACCTAGCCAGGGAAAAGAAATTCAACAATCCTTTAAGTTGCATAAATAATTATAACTTCCCTTTCAAACAAGCCTTTTACACATAAATCCTAAAAAAACATGCTTTAGAAGAACTAGCACATTGCATGATCTACACAGCTGGCTCACAAAATTTATTTCCATTTTTCTATCGCAAGGTTTTGTACCACTAACAGCTGGCTATCTCAGAAAGCACTTTGAGAAAGCATTTCAGGTTTGATTTTTAGCAAACCTAAGGATATCTCAAAATGCAGATGGAATTTTTCCCACTGATACCATAGCACTGAAGTGCAGAGCGTGGTAGTGTATCAGCTTCCCTGATGCTGGAAGGCACCCAAGCAATGAGCAGCACATACTTTATACTGGACAAGGGAGAGGAGACTTGGAAGGGGATGACCAGGGACCTGGGTCCCCATTGACTTCTCAAAGCCTCTCCAGGGCACAAGCCAGTAATTCCACTTGCCAGCAAATAAATGAGGCCACCATCTCATAGGCAGAAATAGTCCAAGCAATTGCAAAGACCCGATCCTAGACACAGGAAACAGAGGCACACTTGCCATTTAGGGTCTTCTAAACCGGTCTGGTATGTTGCCCTTATTAATGACTATGCTCAAAAACTGAAGTGTCAGAGAAAAAGGAAAAAGGGGAGGCAGATATGGAATCAATTTCCTCTGAATAATCATTTAAACACTGACTCAACTCTATCCAGGCCAAAGAAAAAAAAAAAAAAAACAGGAAGCCTGACTGAGATAGTTAGGCAATTGAGGTAATGGTGCACATAAAATGTATGATTGATAAACAGTTACGTAACAGACTACTGATCAGGATGTCAGAATCCTATGAAAGGATGAAGGCAGACTACACCAGACACTACACCTGCTGGTGTAGTCTCTTCAAAGAGAATATTCAGATCACAAAACCCACAAGTACAGCGTTAAAGATATGCAGCATGAACTGAACAGAGAGGAAATGCTCAGCATATGGACAAAAAAAGACCCCAACAGTTAAAAATCAGAACAGACAAATAAGAGGATAACCAAGAGGGAAATGCATGGCAAAGCATACAAGGGGCCGGTTACTTTCTACATAAACTGATAGAAGGATAGCTGCAGCTTGGGCTCCTTGGAAGTGGGATGCTGGAGAAGAGATTCTGCTTGGGCATTGGCCTATCTTCCTTACGGAGATGGGCTGCTTCCTGCTGTATCACCACGGGGAAAAACTCAAGCGACAAATCCAGTGTTGAGTCAAGCCCTTGGAAGGGGATGACGACTCTAGCAGACCCACTCACTCGTAACAGGAGCAGCTGCACTTGGGGCTGCCAGCAGCAACTCGGGATCCCAAAGCATCAGCAACATCAGAGGCAGAGCTGCCAGAAACCAGTGCCTGCAGAGGGGACGGGCCCTGAAAGGATCCGGCAAAAGGATAGGTACTTCCAAAAGCTTTGCCTTTTAAGCTATTAAGTATCTTATTCTGGATACTCATGTTTTCACATAAACATCCAAGTCCTCACTGCCTCTGGCCAAGTTCTTGGCAGCCTCCTGTTGAAATGGGTTTCACAGTCTGTTTCTGGACTGCATGAAAACCACCTTCATTTTAACCACTGTTGAATCTGCAGCCTTCCAATGTTATCACATTTTTCTCTTCACATGGAGAAACACTGGGAGACAGAAGGGAAGAAGTCCTAGATCTATTTCATTTATGCTGCTCACATATACTTTCACCATGATCCCTCTTAACAGTCACATTCCTAAAGCAAACCACCCAGTTCCCTCACTTTGCTTTTGCACTTTTAAGAAGTTTACCCTGTAATTTTTTTTCTTATCTTGTTCATATTTTCATTCCGGTCTCATGGCAAAGAACAGCTACAGTCATCTTTCAATTGACAAGAGCAACTACAATGGGACAGAAACACAATTATGTCACCCATTTTCCTCTGACCTGGACCATTCTTTGCACTAATCCTCATTTTATTTGCTGGTTAGCATCAGCAGAACAACTCTAAAACTTTCTTTTTCCAAACTGCTGAGCCCATTTTCCTCTGTGCAATGTTATGTTTGCGATTGGGAGCTAGCGCCCTAGCAGAGAAGTAGTAATAAAGGTAACGCTAAATCAAAGTTACATTCTCTGAATAAAAAACAAACAAATGCTTCCTCTCTTAAGAGTCTATCATATTTCACAATGTATCACAGCAATATGCCTACACTTTCAACATACTTGTATAAAATAGTCAAAACTGAGTGCAGTGTTATTGTTGCTGTGGCAACTACAGACCACAATTTTTTTGCCTTAAGAGAATTAGCATGAACACAAACATACACACAAAGGCATAAACAGCTGTGGGTGGTAACAGTGCCTACAATGCACTGTGGATGCGTAACACTGCCATCAAAAACTGGATTTAATTCAAAGAGTAAGTCCTTTAACTTCCCAGTCACTGTCTGCAAACCATTTGTCTACACTTGTTTTTCCTCACCTTCAGTACAGCACAGTTGGCAAAAACATCCTGCGAAACCCTGCTGCATAAGAAGTGTAAGCGCAAGACAAACTCCGCTTGTGAGTGAACAAAGTAATTCTAAAAATCTCTCAAATAGATAAATCATTGATCTATCAGCTGGAATTTTCTGGGGTAAATACTTGCTGCAAACCTTAGAAGTCAGTGATTTGAACCTGCCTCTATGTGTGCGCACATAAGATAAACAAAGCCAGTACTGTACTACTCCTTAACACTCCCTTGCACTGATAACAGGAAAAAAAAAAACACTTTCACCAGCTTATAATGTCATTTAAGCTAGCTGTAAGAGTTAATAATTAAATCTTGTCTACTCAGCAGTCCTTTAAAAAGGAAAAAAGTTTAAATACAACTGATACATGAGCATGAAAACAAGCATGGAAGTTATTCACGAAACGCTGGGAGTGGAGGGTCCGCAAATATCTTGGGTTTTGCCTTGCCCTTTTGCCTTCCCCATTCCTGCCCTATATGCATACCAGTGCCAAACTGCAGCAGAACAAGAAACCACAAATGAAGAAACTGCTCAAGTCCAATTAGAGCTTCTGTCACAAGACCAAGGCCTGCAGAAGCAGCAAACACTCACCCTGTGCACGACAGCCAGCAGCTGAAGTTTCTTTCTTGGCCTGAAATTGTTATTTGGTTTTTTTAGTATTCTGCCTGCAATCCAAAAAGACTGATCTAAAGGAGTATTTTCTTGCCTCCTTTTTCCTTCCCAGACATCCCCGGACTGACTCACTGACTGAAGTTGAAGACCGCAGAATATAATCTGATACTGGCCAACAATTTTTAAAGTTGCTATTCCATAGGATTGCCAGATTTTTGGCTGAGACTTACCAGGCAGATACACAGACTCAGGTGTTGTTTCAATTTATGTGTTTCAAAAATACATTTAGAAGGTTTTTTCCTCATGTTGTTGAGGTTTTTTTTTTCTTTAAGCTTGAAATTTTATCATGAGGAAAGGCCAAATCACAGTAAAAAAAAATTATCTCCCATCCAACTTCATTAAGGATGCAACATACTGTAAGTAGCACCGCCATAAAAAGTTCTAAAAAAACCATTTATGTCACAAACTATTGCTTGTGCTTTTGTTTCTGCTTTGGTTCTCACCTACAATTCTGCAAAAGCTCTTTAAAATGCCTTAAGCCAGGGAAAAAAGGACTGGTGAAAAATGAACATTTCCAGTCGTGATCGTAAGAAGGGAGAATGCTCAAATCCCACCTTGCTCCGGGGAGGGACCACCCTTGGTTTCCCCTTGGCTGTTTGTGTCCACCTGCCCTTCTCCCCGTCGGCAGGGACAGGACAGGCTGACCCAGCTGAGCCCAGTGCAGAACAGACTGGATTCCACATTGTCAGAAGTGACCAAACAAGCCTGACCAGTGCTATGCTCGGAAGGATCCACCAAATGAAGGTCAGAGATTTCCTCTGTGGCCATCTTAGCAAGCAGTGTGGTGCAGCAGAAGTCAGTCAGAAGAGCAAAACAGCTAAGGATGAGGACCCCACATTCACGCGACTCGTTGTCTGGAGGGTCTCACTCCTGAGGAGCTGAACTCTGCCGCTGCGAGCCGCCTGCCCTTTAGCAGCGGAAAGGCTGCAGGCTCCTGGGGCGCATCCTTCGGCTCCATATACTCAGAAAGCAACCCTGGGCAGATGCTCCAGGGCCACTTCACATACAAATTGTCCTAAGTGGGGACAGTCAGAAGATTCATTCCCAAAGCATACCCCTGGTCCAAACTACATGTTAACGTAAATACCCACACTATTAGTAAAGGACAGTACAAATTTATGCATTGGGCTGTACTCTTAAGAGCAAGCCTGCGTTTCCAGAAGCCCTCCTTAAGTACCCTCACTAGACTCCCCGCGCATCCAGGAGGTGAGGTATCCTCCAGGTTACCTGTAACTACTAGGTGACATGCAGAGGGATTTTTTCACTCCAAAGAGAAACACGGCCCATTGACATCAGACTTTTTACTTGGTTTTGGACAAGTACCGAAGGCCAGATTCACCTCTGCACTGATGCCAAGCCCAGCACTGCAGCCTCCCCTGCCCAGGGATTACCAGCACCACTTACAGTTTGGCAAATCTGCCTCAAGCGCTGCCCGTTCTCGTGAACTGTAACGGGAGCCAAGGAGCAGTCAGGGCATTAAATACCGTGCCAGGCTGGCCAACGCGCAGTAAATCCTAAGCATCGGGGGCTCCCCTGAAAGCACAGAGCCAGTTCTGTGCTCGGTGCCTAGACCCCTAGGCTGGAGCCCAAGATTCTTCGTCGCTACTTTATATTGTCTCAAAATAGCTGCAGAGCACCACTAAATCGGTGCTGGTGTGATTAATGTGCAGAGAAGGTTTCAGGAAACTTTATGCAGCACTTCAACGTTTATTTTTCCAGATCTCATTTAACACAAATGAGAAGGAAAGTGCTTAAAAGGGGAAAAATTGCAAGCGGCTGATTCCAGTTGCACTTTTGCCCCTTGCCAAATGAAAAACTTAATAGGACAGACTCTGTTTTCAAGGCATGAAGGATGTGGAAATATTTACACCCATAGTATCAAGACATCAGCCATGAGGTTCAAGACTGAAGTGCCAAACTGAGTGAGAAAACATTGAAAAAGGCAGCACATGTTTCCAAGGCAGAGGAAAATGTGTAACATTGCAATTGTTAGTAATAGCTGACCTGAAGAGAAAGAAATGCTTTGGAGACGGCCTTCATCTTTGGAAAGTACTGTACCTCTGTCTCAGAACATAGAGAACCTTGGGCCCTGCACAAGCAGGTGCCACAAGTTAGAGAGCGGATTTGTTTTAAATGCACAGAAAAGCCGTGCAGCCCACGAGCACCATGAACTGTCCTGCTTGCAGGCACCTGCTTAACCGGGGACCCAAAACAGGGTCAGCAAGACTATGCCTCTATTCTTTAAGTCAAACGCTATGTCCCTCATGCCATTATAGTAAAAAGCTAATGATTTCTTTTAAGGACAGTAGTTTTAGAAAATCTGGGTACTCAAAAGTCAGAAAATATCAAAATTAAAATAGTTTTTGGCAACCTAAGTAATATCTCTCTATAAATGTGTTTTAAGATGTTCATTTCAAATTTCATTTTGCTTACTGTTTCTCAAATAACTAAAAGTTACACAGCTTTATTTTTTGCAGTTGAGGGTGTCAGGCAGGGAGGCGTTAAAATCTGACAAGTACTGCTGCAATTCAAAATGAAAACACTGACTTTTCAATTGCAGAATGACTGGCATTTGGGAATTAAAATGTAGCATGGTTCATACCAGACATGGACAGCTATTGCTGTGGCCTTAGAGTAGCTTTTTTCAGGTAAAAATCAAATACTAATCCCACTTATGTCTTCAGTGAACTTCTATCTTTATTTATCTCACTTCAGTCTCTAACAATTTTTTTTTTCTTCAGCACTACATCTTCTAATGCTCCTATTAACAGCCATTAAAGGAACCTTAAAGTTCCCAGCCTAAGCCTGTTGAGTTCCTAGAAAGCTCATTTTTTTTATTAGGCTTTTCACTGCCTGAAATGTGGATTAGAAAAATCGTGCAAAGAGGCTTGGGACTAACAAATCTGCTGATTAGTTAAACTGGAAAGTGTAGAAGCAAAACTGAAGTCGGGCAGCGAAAGAGCTGAAAAATGTGAAGTTTAACAAAACAACCCCTGATTTTGGGATCTGAATTTATGTTGATTTTTTTAAAAGGAAAAAAATATGCATATACTTTTTTCTTCTTTCTCCTCTTTCAAACCAATGCATCAGCATGCTTTGGGCAGAGAACTATTCAAACTCAAGGAACAGTGGGAAGATATCTCTAATACTTCAACTATTCCAAGATTCAGAGGCATGTCCCACAGTCCCTCCACAGAGTTAGTGTTTTATTTAAACTGCTGCCAAAACATAAATATGCAGACCAGCTCCAATGAAAGGATTAAAATGAAAAAGAAGGTGTACAACCAGCAGGCAAAGCATCCAAAATTAAGTTTAAATGCACATTTTTTTCCCCTTTGGGGAAACACAGCTGGCCTCATCAATGAAAACACTGAAGTTAGAAGCTCTCCGATACAAACTTGAGAAGATGCTCATACTACTTTTTTTTTTTTTTTTTTTAAAAGCATGTCCTTGAACACAGAACATATTTCCCTGAAAGTCAACAAACTTGGTACTGACATAGGTCAGGGTAAGGCCTGTTAAAATGTAAGGTTTGTTGTATGGCAGTTGAGGATTTGCATTTGGACTGCTACTTCCAAGGCAATAGGTAACCAGGGATATCAAGGGTACTGCAAACTAACCTTGAGAAGTGCAACATTTTTTAATCAAATGTCTTAACCCTTTGAATCTGAATTACTTCTGGAAGTGCCTAGAACTTAGGAAGGCATGGAGTAAAAACTCCATAAGGATAAACGATGCCATTAAACTTACTTTTAATATACTTTTAAATAGTATAGATATTTCTTCACTGTATTTATATACACATGCACTGTTTACAGAAATCACACTAATTAAAAAAACTAAACTAAAAGTTTAATCTTTAACTTACCATATCTCCCTGATCTATGCTAGAGGATGATGTCTCAGAATTGGTGATTTAGGGCACATATGACCCCAAAAAAATATATATACTTTGCCCAACGTCACTGTGTAAGCATACTGGATGGATGACGTTCCAGAATCAGTGATGTAGGGCATATGTGACAAGAAAAAAAATAAAATCCCAAAACTCTTTTCCAAATGCTGCTGGAGGTATGTCATTGACCTAGCCAGATATTTTTAGAACACAAGTCAGCTAAACTTCAAAGTCTGCTTTCCTGGGATATGAGGATGAATTGAGCACAGAGAGACTTTTCATCCTCTTTCAAGCTCATTAATCTTGTTACTGAATATAGCACTTCTTAAAAAATAATATTTCAATGCTAAATTCAAAGATAAATCATCCATTAAAGAGATATGCAAACACACAGTGAGACATCAGGATTATTTTAGTATCTAAAGTAGAAAACATTGCTATGTTTCCATGCAGTACACTGTCTACTAAATAAAATGTGAACAGTCTGCCAGGTACACAGCGCAGCTAGAAATTGCACCCTCTGTAATTCTGCGCTGTTTTTATGCCTAAGTTGTAATTTTTTTAAATGAAAAAAACAACCAATGTGAAAAATGATTTTTTCATGTTCATCCACGCATCCTACAGTGAGTGATACAATAACTGCTTATTAGAAGACAAAACATTTTCTGTCTACCATTGCTACATCTTTTCTGCCCCTGTTGTGAAAGGGTAATGATTATGACCTTTATTTTTCAGATCTGCAGCTCAATTTTCTTCTGGTCTTTCTCAGAGGCTGAAATCTTTCCCATAGCACAGACCTCATGGAAATCCATCTCTATAAAAAAGAAGGGACAGGTCCTCTGTGCACTTAACATAGAGGCGGACACACATGGCTTTCACGTACCACAGTGACCTGGAGAGTCTAAACTCCACCTGCACACCTTTCTCTCTTGCTCTCTGGGCACTTCTCGGCATTTTTGAAGGCTCAGGGCCAGCCATGGGGAACTGCCAGCCACACGGACCAGAGGGAGATTTAGGCTGTCGCCATCCAACAGGCCGAGCACGATGACACTGACATACAGTGACAAACCAGAGATTATCTGCCCTGCTGCAGCCAAGCCACCAAGTGGGAGGCATAGAGAGCCTGGCAGCATGGCAACAAGGGACTCGTATAAAACCAGTCCCCGCTACACGTGGGATTCGTATCCAGCAAAACAGTCTTTCATATGCAGAGCTCCGTTCTGCGCAGAGGAGCGAGTGAACTTTTCCCCCTCAGCAAAAGCCCTCTCTCATTCTAATGAGGAAGGTAACCAACCCACCTGGCAAAAGAGCTCTCTGAAAATGTTGAAAGTGTTATTATTTTGTTTCCGAGGGTGTAAGCACTGCAGGTCAGAATTGAAACTCATGTCATTTGAGGGGACAGTGGTGGCACAACGCTTCCATACAGCCATCTGGGTATTTCCTACTTCAGGACAGCAAAAAGCCCCGATACTTGGCCAGCACATTGCAGTGGGATAAGAGAGGTGGGGGAGACTTTTTTAAATGACTGATAGCATAATCTTGTAGGGACAATTAAGCAGGATTCTGGGGGCGGGGTGGAGAGGAAGGTGATTTTCAGGTGAGGAAAGCTGCATTTCAGCACAGTTCTGCAAGGAAACCCAGGAAGGGTGTTTCCTCCCAGCCCAGCTCTGCTCGGCGCTGCTGGAGCCATTTGCAGGGACAGCACCTACACCTGCATGCCCACACACACAGCCCAGCCACACCACCAGCCCTGGAGCACGCCGTCCCCACTTGCTGCTGCGGGCTCAAGATGCAAACCACCAGGCATGCTGGTGCCCACCATCAGCACCCAGGAGACCAGGGCCCTGGGACGAACACAGCCTGTAACCAGACACAGTGAAGCACCCTCAGGCCCATAAGAGCACGGGGAGAATTTTCTCCAGGGACAACATTGTCTTTGTATCACCTTGGATGAATGGAAGGACAAGTTTTGGAAACCTTAGGAAGGAAAACTGCAGTCTGCCAAGTCTTTGTTGTTTGGTGACCATCAGCCTGACACTGTACGTACGCCATGCTGTCGCAAACAAGCTGGAACAGTAAACATTTGCTATTCTTGGTTCCTTTGGTGTTACCCTATTCATCAGTCATGGCACAGCATACCTCAAAAAAAAAAGCTATCGCTATTCATGCACCTTCTCCTAAATTAATAGCTTATAATTATAGGCCTTTATTGTTTTGACTATTTTAGTGTTGAGCAACAGACCTCTTTTTTTGCATCAACACCCGTTTTCTGTCAAAAAAGGAAAAAAAAGGCATGGTTAGATATAGGGGTTTAATCTGTAAAATGATGTATTTCTTACTCAACTTCAAAAACAAACAGTCGTAAAAAACGACACATAGCACCAGCCACTCTGCAAACAGAAGAAAGCAAATAAATCTCAATCTTCTGTTGATTTTTACCAGCCCGTCTCTGCTGCCCTGGTTTCTTAGGGCAGAGCTCTACCTCCTAGTAGTTTGGCGGAGAGTTTTTCTGGTCAGCACAAATTTCCAGACCTAACTTCCTCGTTGCTGGAAAGAACGCAGGAAGGCAGCAGGTGCACGCAGGCTTGAGAGACAGTAAGACGTGGCGGCAGGGGAGCAACGTTTTCTGCCTGTTGCAGGGGTCCAGCTTAACTAGGAGCCTATAAACAAACCAGACACCACCACAGGCAAAAACGCACGACGCCGTTCAGCACTTCATACAAACTGGCTGACCCGCCAGACTGCTTTTTGCACGCGTGCCCGTGCATTTCAGGTGTGCTTTTGCAATTCCACCGGGCACCGGTACCGGGCTGGGAGAGGTTTCCGCGCCTCCTTTCG
>NW_010531421.1:0-8884 GCF_000687285.1 Phaethon lepturus | reverse complement strand
CGCTGCCTGCAGCCGGATACTTGGAGAGCCGTGTCTTTGTGTGTGAGCTCCATCTGGGTCATCACATTCCTTCTGGCCACGGCTTTCATCTGAGTGGAGATCATAGCTAGGTCCTCTTCCAGGAGGGCAATGGCCATTAGTTGAGAGAGCCTCTAGAGCCGGGAGGGGGGACTGCGCCCTGCCCGCATGCCTCCCCCGCACGCCCCGCGTGTGCCAACTGCCGCGCCAACTCAATATCCCATTTAGAAAAGCCTTAATGAAAACAGCCCACTATCTTCTCTCCCAAATATCTTTTTATTGTCTTAGATAACATTCTAACAATTAGTAGTAGATCATGACTTATTTGGCGGAATTAAATCTATTGCTAAAACGTAAAAACAGTCAATTAGAGCAACTAATTAGCATTTGTAAAAAAGTTTTATTAAATGCTTTTGAGGTCTCACCTTGGGAGCAATTAGAACTCCTTACTGTTCCAAAGCAACAACTTTGTGCATTCATGTCCCCTACCAAAACACCCCTTCCTATGGAATTAAATCATACAACCTGCAGAATCTCTGCAGATGACATTCCTACCTGTAATCATGCTGGTACAGGCCACTTTTTTGACCTTTTCTTCAGAAATAAGAACAGAATTCAGGAGTTTCTAGAGGACGTGGAGGAACTGAATTTTCATAGGATTTCATCCCTTTAAGGAGATAAGATACAATGTTTTAAAACTCTTCTTTGAAACTTATTGCTATACCGTGTGGATAACTTAAAAAAAATTTCTGATGAACTTTACCTTCCAACAAAAACGAATTTAAAAATTATTTAATAACTCACTGCTTAAAAACCAGAGGCACAAAGATTGACATTGCGATGGGAATCTGGAATCAGAATCGGGAATAGAACTTAAAATTGTTTTCACTGACTGTGGTTTTATAGAAAGATAATCCTTCCTTCCTCCTAAAGTGTCAACATATTAATTATGGAAAAGATACAGTTTGGGAGTATTTAAGCAGATTACTGCACATAACTTCTATTTCATGAAACCAGTATTCATAACCCTATTTCCTCATGAAAAGACATTTTGAAAATTTATTTACTCTTAAAGTAAAATCTCTGATGGAGATGTGTTATTGAGAAGTTGCTGCAGAAACAGTTCATTCATACATTCAGCAAGGAGGGAAATGACAACAGAGATAAAAGAAACTAAGAAATCTTGCTGCTCAAAAAAAAAGCACATTTACAGGAACACAGTTTTAAAAGAAAAATTAATCTAAAAATCTAACAAAAAGACAGACTTTCTTGCTGTCAAAGGCTTTACTAAAGTCCAGGCATGGACTTAATCTAAAAATCTAACAAAAAGACAAACTTTCTTCAATGAATGTACTGAAAGCAGCAAATGGTATATACATTGCCTAGCAAACTCTTGATGTTCTTGCTGAGAAAAGTCTTTCAGCACAGTCCCATAGTGTGGAAGAGCTCTTTACTGTGTGTTCAGCTTCCAAACTTGGTTACCTGTTTTTTTGTCTGTCATGCTAGTCTACAAAACTGTACCAAGGACTCCACTTTCCCCTCACAGGAGACATTTCAGTGCCAGCAAGCTCTTTGGCTCTAGCAATGTTGCCATTGCAAAGAAGTTGCCAGTGTTGCTAATCGAACTATCACTGCTCCTGCTGTTCACATTATTTTATCCTAAAAGCAGTGGGACAGGTTCTTCTTGTACAGTTTAACTCTAAAGAATTATTCTGCAAATTCTGCAACAGAAAGAACCTAATGATGAATTGGAAGGTATTCACTAATAATGGATAAAACTTGTTAAACTAAAACACCAAAAAGCATTCCATGTTTTCACTGAAGAGTGCAGATTCTATTCACTTTAGTGTGTTTGTGTTTGGCCTGCTTTATACAAAGAATTGAAGAAACACTGCAGTTCTTCCTAGCGTATTTGAAATAGTTAGTTCCTAAGTGAATAATGAGTGCTGCAGCTTCCCCTTGAAAAACAACTCGACTTGTTCTGCCAACCCAGCCTTGCGCCCTTTTTCTGTGCTGTCAAACGCTGCTTTCATGAACTCCATGGAAAAGGTGAGACCTCACTTTTATAACTGTTCTCTTCTCAGTTCCAGCTTCAATCCAAGTAGCCGTCTGGCAGCATAGTGTGTTAAAGATGTCACTTCTCCACCTCCTTCCTGAGCCGTAATTTCACGTGACTAACCAAACCAGACCTGGGGGGCAGAACTAAGATTGCATTCCCAGTGAAGAGAGGTCAGATATTGACTGTAAGATGGGACATAGAGTCCGACCAAGGTTCAAGGCATGTCTTTATAACATGCTTTTAGCAGCTGTCAGACAGGACAGTCTTTCACAGGTTACTGGAATAGACATCCCAAAATACATTAAATACATAAGTATTTCTTCGTTCTACCAATGGAAATGTGACTACCATCATGTGGAATCTTCTTAAAATATCAAAGGAAAGAACTTTTCTGACAGAGGATTTACTATAATTTGTTGGTTTCTATTTGAATAAGAGATCTAGGAAGATGGTTCCTGGCTGAAATATTTTGCTGGAATATCAGACATGACATGGTGGTATATTTAGTTATCTCTTATTTCTCTTACGCATTTATAGAATTGCACAAGGGAAGCTAGTGCATATCTATAAATATCCTTATCTATCTTTTTCTCTGTCTATCTTTTTATCCATTCACATCTGTCTATTTTATCATGAAGTAGCTCAATACATTACTTACCCAAGGATATCCTGTAAGACTACCTAAGTGCCTATTTGAGTTATGAATGAAGGACAAATGCTGAACTCAACTGAATAATAACTGAAAGAAATGCTGAATAGAATGCTGAAACAGCAGCTGAAACTGAATAATAATCAGGCTAGGATGGTGCATGGGAAAGAGGCCACCGTTTGGGGAGCTGTCACTATGCAGAGAGAGTTACTGAAAGACAATCTCTGCCTTCTGCACTTGTGTGGAAAAGTTTACACACAGCTGCTCAGGGTAAGCATGCAGTAGTTATAAACTTAGGTCCAGTGTAGAGGAGTGAATCATTTGCTACTTGCTGAGTAATTGCTAGTCTCCTTGTAGGAGCAGGGCTAGACTGGGAGTGTTTCTCTTCCCCGGGGAATAGAGGTAAGACAAAATCTTATCAAACTTGGCCTTTCCTAGCCCAATAACAGCAAAGGGCATGACTGCAAAAACATTGTCTTCTGGGTTTCTTGCCAGCCTTCATTCAATGTTTGGCCCTTTCTGTCTAGAGAGACAAAGTTCCTTTGCCTTCCTTTTACAAAGCATAACTTACCAAGAATAAGTAATTTAAAGTATTTCAAGTGCAAGTTTACTGGACACTAGTTGGCTTAGGAGTGACTGGTGCTTTGCCAGCAATACTCACCATGCCTGATGTTCTGACAGGAAAAGAAAAAATGGTGCTCACTGAAGCAAAACCTCCCAACAGTGTATGTTTATGGGAAAGGTGACCAGAAAGAACTTCTGTGATCATCCAGTGTGACCTCTTGAATATTGCAGAATATTCAAGAATTAAGTAATACAGAATACTACATTCACCTGATTGCCCCATGTTTTGCACTGTTGTTTGACTAGCAAGTGATACTGTAAAGCATGATTCTGTTTCATGCCTGTGGATTAAAACTGCAGGTAACATGCAGCACTGGTGAAAACTACTGAAGAAATCTAACTGCTTGAGCTGAAGCGTGAAACACTGCATATAAAATGACCACCTTAAAATGTGAGAGAGGAAAAATATTGCCAAATAACACAATAACAGCAATAAACCTGACATAGTAACACAAAATCATCATTTCACCCATCCATCCATCCATCCATCCATCCATCACTGAACATACATTATAGGTATCAACTTAGGATCTATACTATGCAAAAAGTGTAATTTGTATCAACACGCTCCTAGGCAAAAGGCACAGGGAATAAAAATCTAGACTTAGACAATGGTATCTATATTCTGACAAAACAAGAAGTCTCTGAGAACCCTTCATCAACTCAAGTATACTACTGACAAAGTTTTCATCTGTGGTTCCTATAAGCATTTCTCTACCTGGAGAATTCTTTATGTTTGGATATCCAGTGCAAGTGTTGGCTAAGAGACAAGTTAAACGTCATTCAAAACTTTGAAAGGAAAATTTCCAGAGCAACACTTGAAATTAATTTTTTCTTTTTGAGAGGATTATTAAAGAGGGTATGAAAACAGGCACTTAAGAAATACAAGTCAGCAGGATGACATCATATAATGCTAGTCTTTGGTTAAGATAACTAAGAAAAGCAAGGAGATAAAAAATGTTCTTTGTAATGTGAGCATCTTGAACCAACATGACTAATGGGTTTAGTTTCCAAAAAGCATCACACTGTACAAGAAGTGCAACATGTTTGTCAAAAAAAGTTGATATGAATCAGGCCTCAATAAATAGCAAGAAAGACTTTAATCTGCAGTTGCAGATATTCTGTTCTTTTTGTTATTTTTTTTTCCTTTTATATATTAAGAAGTATGCGGGAATAATATAAAAAAAACCCCAAAACCAAACAAATATATCTTGCTGTTAGAAGAGATAATTGTAAATCCATTTAAAGCTATTTCATCTGCTAAATAGATTACCGAGGTTTACTCATTACAGCAGAGCAGACCCTAGATCTTCCAAGAGAACTTCGTACCATTTTGAGACAAAGCTGCATCCAAAGCAGCGTGGCCAGCAGGTCTGTTGAGACCCCACTTGGAGGACTGTGTTTAGCTCTGGAGCCCTCAGCACAGGACAGACATGGACCTGTTGGAGCGGATCCAGAGGAGAGCCACAAAAATGATCAGAGGGATGGAACACCTCTCCTATGAGGACAGACTGAGAGAGTTGGGGTTGTTCAGCCTGGAGGAGAGAAGGCTCTGGGAAGACCTTATGGCAGCCTTCCAGTACTTGAAGGGAGCTTAGGATAAAGCTGGGGACAGACTTTTTCGCAGGTCTTGTTGCCATAGGACGAGAGGTAATGGTTTTAAACTAAAAGAGGGCAGCTTTCAACTAGATCTAAGGAAGAAATTTTTCTCGATGAGGGTGGTGAAACCCTGGCACAGGTTGCCCAGAGAGGTGGTAGATGCCCCATCCCTGGCAACATTCCAGGTCAGGTTGGACGTGGCTCTGAGCAACCTGCTCTAGTTGAAGATGTCCCTGCTCATTGCGGGGGGGTTGGACTAGATGGCCTTTAAAGGTCCCTTCCAACCCAAACTATTATATGTTTCTATGATTCTATGAAAACCAGTTTAGCCTACTTACTTAATAGTCCTTAAAGTGCTGCCTTAAATAGATTTAGCTGAAAAATGGTGTCCTTCTGTTGCAGAATTGCTGTTGTCACATAAATTAAGTGCAAGTACTTTGAAACTTCTTTTATAACTCTGGACTGCCTGGACATAGACTATATTTCTGTGGAACCTAAAGGTATATCTTCTTTTCTATCCTGAGCATTGTGACAAAAGCAGAGAACTAGATTTTTTATGCTTTCTGCTTCCAAAACCTTAAGTTTATAGCTCTCCATATTTGTTCCAATTAGTATGAGATAACTACTTCTGCCAAGGAATGAGCCAGATATTTCTTAACCACATGTTCCTCTAACATGTTCTTTGTCCAGACATCACAGCAGGTTGATAACAATACTGAAGAAGGAGATGAGAATTCCTTTTAAAAAAAAACTTGGCCAATTGCTGTGAA
Source organism: Phaethon lepturus (assembly GCF_000687285.1). Taxonomy (NCBI): domain Eukaryota; kingdom Metazoa; phylum Chordata; class Aves; order Phaethontiformes; family Phaethontidae; genus Phaethon; species Phaethon lepturus. The sequence goes on along the minus strand of NW_010531421.1, from coordinate 3,165 downwards.
AAAAAAAAAAAGAAAGAAAAGAACATTGACAGCTGAGCAGAGCAGTTCATACTTCAAAGCATAACATTTAGTTATTTTTGTAATATTTATAATTTCCTTCATGTTATATGATAAGCTCAAATCCTAGAAGTCCTTCACATATTCAGAAATCCCATTATTAAATTCATCCTCAGGAAGAAAAAGCTTACAAAACTGGCATCCAAATATATGATATTATACATCTTTTCAGCTTTTTTTCTACTTTTTTAATGCAGTGTCTGTTAGTTTCATCATATTTTTTTTGATTATCAAAAAAAGAAATGTAAATTATCTAAACATGTTATTTTTCAGGAAAGAAACGTTGAGAGACAGATAAATATTCTGTTATAACATAAGAACTTTCTCCCCGCTAAACTCCACTCACCACAAGCAGTATTTGCACTTCAAGGTCACCTCTCTTCCGGAGTCTCAAGTTTCTTATGGTTAGTAGCTTGGCAACCCTGTCTGTCTTCATTTCCTTACTTACTGGCAATACAGATGGTGTTAAAAAAGAAGGCAGAACAAAACACACCACCCCACAACCCCAGAAAAATAATATTAAAAAGATATCGGGTATTTATTTCTTTAAGTCATTTTGTGTAGACATATTGCCAGATGTTTTTAAATGCCAACTTCAGTTAGGACGAAATGCTTTTCTGTTGTTCTTCATTTTCTAAGTAAAAACATTTAAAATTACTGAAAGAGGAGGGAAAAGGACTCAGGTGTGGTTATATATAGAACAAGCCCTGCCAGCTTGCTTTTTTGGTCACTATGTGGTTCTTAATAATTTTCTGGTGGATCTCAAAATTAATCATGTTGCTGGGTTGCCACATTGATGATCTGTAACAGGGTGGCTTTGTTCTTTTTAGGGAGCAGTTAACCACATTTGATTAGAAGCTGGAGAGGGACTAACTGACAGGTAATGTTAGGAAAAGAAACCCTGAGAGTGCTCAGCCGACGGGGCAAATTCATGCGAGAGAAACTGGCAGCAGACCAGGACGTTGCACTTACTTTGGGAGGTTTCATTTGAATTAATGAACAGTGCCCTATGAGAAGGGTCAAACAAGGAATCTGGCTGTACTATTACTTCATTTGAGGCTCTTAAAAAAGTTATTTGTCCTCCCAGATCTCTTATATATCTGTTGTTGAGAAAATTGCAGCCACCTTTATTTTTACTGTTTATGTCCTTCTGTGTTTTTTTGTCTCTGGTTTGTTGGGTTGGTTGCTGGTATGGTTTGTGGGATTTTTTTTTGCATTTTTTCTGTTTGCTTATTAAAAAACTACCTTACTTAATTTTTATCCTTTCTGCTCTGAACTTTGCGATCTGTTTTCTAAGTTGTCTGTTTCCTGGCTATGGATTACGTGTGTTTTTGCTGCTATGCAAACAGCCGTGGAAATAGGCAACTTGGACTGGTTATATCCAGTCTGAACGTCCAACGTACAAGCTGCTTCAGCAACTGGCTGCATGAAGTGGTACTGTGGAATCGGGATTATGATAGTCGATTTTCAAGGAGCAACTCGTAGCTTTGCCAGCAGCTGCTGGAACACGTTCCAGGGTGGTAGCTGGAACATGTCCAGGGCCATGCAGATTTATCCACTCCCACAGCATTTCTCTACTGCTCTGCACATTACTCTCATCTTTCAACCTTGCCTGGGAACGCTGAACTAGCGAAAAGTTAGAGAAAAGATATTAAACATATAGTTAGTGCCACTATAAGTGAAAATTACAAATGTGATCTTCATTTTTTTGCAAGTGTGTTTTGTTCAAACTTTGCTAAAATTTTACAGAAAAAAAAAAACCCCAAACAATTAAAACCTTTCTGCATCTTTATACAAAGGAAAAAATGCATTTTTATATACATTCAGTACTGGTACACGTATGCATAGACACTTACGTGTGCTCATATACACATACAGATATGGATCATTTAGCCAGTCACTGAAACACAGCCACCTGTGTAATAGAGCACTTTAACACTGCAGAAACACTTTGCAATGAAACTTTAGGGCAGAAAACAAAGGCAGAAGGGGAACTGCTAGGAGATTTACAGGCAGAATATATTTATTTTAAGCTACAGTCAGAATGTTATTTTCTGACCTGAAATCGGTGGAAGATGTGAAGACTAGCATCTCTGCTTTTAGGAACAGGGTCCTCTGTTAAAAGAGAAACACTAAAGAAGATATTAAACCATTTCTCTGTATTTATTCACCTGCAGCAGTATACTTGAACGTAAAGTAAGCCAGAACTTGAGCAAATTAGGAGGAGTAAAACAGAGCAATCCCTGGGATTGGGAGGCAGAGGGAGAATGAGGGAAGCTTCATGTATTATACATAGACATGGAGAGGCAAAAGAGGAGTGATTTACATTCCAAACTCCTAAGCTATTCTGTCACCAGTTTTTCTGTTCAGCTATCTGCAGTGACTGCAAGGCAAATGAAAATCTACCTCCTACCCTGGCATTACCAGTATGTTGGAAAGATGACAGGACCATAGCTATACCTGGTCTGTGTAGGATAGGTATCCTCTCCTGCTACACAGAGCTGCTTCCTGCATCTTTGGTCTTAATCAGCAACGCACACTGATGTGAGTATTATCATCTGTAATGCATTAATTGCACGCCTGTTCCTCACATGAGTTTCTGCAGATTAAGCTGTTTATCTTATCTCCCCCTCTTCCCCCCATCAATTTCCATACTTGCTTTTAATGTTCTTAACATTTTCCCTGCAACATTTTACCCCATTTTCTATTTGTACTTCAAATAAAATCAATGTGTAGACAATAAAGTCAACTAATTTCCTTAAGTGTCATTGAAGAAATGAGTTTTCAGATGTGCTTTTGTTAAGGGAGAAGGGTAGAACAGTTCAGCAAATGCAGTCACTCTGCAAAGGCCACATAGATCCTAAGATGGTGCCATAGTCAAGGTACAACCAAGCCAGAGGAGAGTAGGTTTGAAAAATGGTACGGTGCAGATGATGTAAGAAACCATGGCGGTGTTGAACATGTTCATCTGATTAGGATTCAGGAAGGGAAAAAATGAAGGATGATATGATTACCAATGGTAACTGCGATTCTCTCCTGAGAGTACTCTCCTGGGAGTAGTGTTTTTGCATACAGGATCAAATTATTAGAATGCTTTTTTTTTTTTTT